>NC_142933.1:526899-586899 GCF_046866305.1 Octopus bimaculoides | reverse complement strand
GGGATGAGGGTTGATACTGTATAAAACTGGAAACACCCAGTGGCACCAGGATACAATACTGCTGATACATTCAGTTATTATGTCTATACATGCTGCATGTAAAACTATATATATATATATATATATATATATATATACACACACACACACACATATATATATGCATACATATATACATATACATACATACACATACATAAACACATATACATACATACAGACATAAGGATTTCATAATATATATTTATCATCATCATCATTTTAACATCTACTTTCTCATGTTTCCCTGGATCAGACGGAATTTGTTGAGGCAGGGTTTCTACAGCAGGATGCCTTTCCTGTCACCAACCCTCACCTGTTTCCAAGAAAGGTGATATTTCCCCAGGGTCAGACATGTTTTCACTGAAGACTGGAACTGAACTATGCTCATTTACAGCTATCACATGATGTCAAGACAAAAACAGACACACACACACACATACACACACCACTGGCAGATAGACAGACACACAGACAGATGAATACAGAGCTGGAAGCAAAGAGAAATTCAAGAAAGGAGAACTTACGACTGATCAAATCCGACCCCGGGACGATGTGATCCACTGGCTGATGTGTGACTTGAACCCCTGCTTCGTTGCATCTTCTGTAGGTGTAGGTAGGTAGCAAGGCTGTAGTCATAGTCACGTCGGGTGGATTCCTTACTCAGGGTGTTGTACGCCTCTATCAACCGGACAAACTTCTCATGGTTCTTGGGGTCATTCTGGTTGAGATCCGGGTGTAACTGGTGGAAAGAGAGAGAGAGAGAGAGGGGTAAAGATAGAGGAAGACACAGAGAGAGAGGGGTAAAGATAGAGGAAGACACAGAGAGAGAGGGGTAAAGATAGAGGAAGACACAGAGAGAGAGGGGTAAAGATAGAGGAAGACAGAGAGAGAGAGGGGTAAAGATAGAGGAAGACACAGAGAGAGAGGGGTAAAGATAGAGGAAGACAGAGAGAGAGAGTGAGACAGAGGGGAATAGGATGAGAGAGGTAATAAGAGATTAGTAGAGAGCGTAGAGTGGTAAAGAAAGAAGAGAGTAGAAAGAGAGAGGAAGGTAGAGAGAGAGGGAGGAGGATAGAGACAGAGAGTGATAAAAGGTGAATCAGAAAGAGGCAGAGATGATGACGATGATAGTGATAATGATGTTGGTGGGTGGAGCTATCGATGTTGATGGTGATGGTGATGATGATGATGACTGTGACAATATAAAAAAAACATACAACATTTATCAAACAAATGACATCAACAAAATTTCTGCAAGGTGAGGGGTGGGGCAGCAGATGTCTGCTTGGCAGGGTACGAAATACTCAACATTCTGGAAAAGAAAGATTTACCTCTTTAGATTTCAGAATATATGCTGATCTAATCTCTGGGAAACTGGCATTTCTATCCACCTCCAGAACATCATAGTGGGTCCGTTTGGTATGCAAGAACCTGACAACAGTAAACAACAGAGTAATAGAGGAAGGATAACGGTTATGTTTGATGACACAGCATTTGAGATACAAGACGTAACATTAGAAAATAATTTTATAGCAAGAGAACTCTCTGTGCTGATAGAACTTATCATTTAAACACATATTTATGTCAAGCCAATGAGGAAATCTCTATGTGGTTGCCCAACCTGCCAGAAATAGCAGCAAAACCTCTTACAAACCAGAAAATGCTGATTTAAATATGGAACAGTCGGACAACCTACTCTGAAAATGGAGGATAGACGGTCATGGTGTGAATGGCTTTCATCACAGCTCTACTCAAGCAAGTCGGACTTGGAGTTAAACAGCTACATATCCCTGTCTATATGTCTGCTATTATCTACAAAATTAGAACATTAGAAATATACACATACAAAGTGTTTTATATACACACACACACACACACACACACACACACACACACACACACACACACACACACACATATATATATATATATATATATATATATATATATATATATATATATATATATATATATACGTGTACACACACACACACATAATGAGTACTATTATACTTTTCTGTTATTTGTAGTCTCAGCAAAAAATGTACTCCATTTGGTGAGATAAATATTTAATAAACACAGGATTTAAAAGTGAACGATAATAAGTTTCCTGCTTAGATAGTACAGTAACTGGATGAACTTTCATGGCATATTCTGTACTAACCTGCAATCTGCTAGACTCAAATATAAATATGGCTACTCTCTGAGAAAGAGGCAAAAGAGAGTGGGAATTAATGGTTGGGTGGTTAATCCAATGAGCAAAGGCTAAAGTAAATAAGACTGCTTGTCTAATCCAGAGAAGGTGGCATTCTCCAGTTTGATAGTAGGAACTTATCACTATGCTTGCATTTTGTGAGAATCTCCATCTTGAATTCAGTAGCTCTTAGATTTAAAAAGGATATAAGTTCTTTCAGCTTCAGTGCAACCACCTAGAAGTTCTGAGTTCAATCCCAGGCAAGGTACTAAAGTGACTCACAAGACACCTGCAGAAGGCTGGAATGTACACAGCCAAAATGTAGAGGAAAGTAACAACCAAGAAGAGAACACTACTCTAGCTAATACATAATATGCGGGATTAAAGTATAAAAAATGGGGCCAGAGAAGGAGCAGTTTGAAACGATGTACATAGAATAGCAGCAGCAGTAATATAAGAAGCATCACTTACCAACATGGTGTATACAAATGAAAGCATGATGGACGTTGTACAAATGCAGCAAACAACTTGGAGGCCGGACCCCTTATCATATACATCTCTCGACCATGTTATATCACAGCTGCAATGATATAAACATAAAAACAGTTGACTGGTGCTTGTTAACTACTTTAGTGTGCAGCCATTTTGCATTCTCTAATTGTAAATTTACTTAGAATAAGAAAGAGAAGCATAAAGTTTCAATGGGGACAGATTTATGGTCACTAATATTTCTTGTATTTTCCAATAACTCTCTGGATATATGGGAAGATTGAAATTTTAATGACTTATAAACCACTTGACTTATATAATGCATGTATACAGATACACACACACACACACACACACACACATATATATATATACCACAGAATGTACTTTTTTGGTGGTACCAGTACCAGTGAGGTTGTCGCCTGAAGAACACTGTACTGGCAGAAAGAATAAGTTAACAGTTATACTAGACTGAAATAGTAGAGTGAATAGTAGTTTAGTCATAAAATTGGACTGGACTGATAGAAACGGTGGCAGGTCAGTCTTAATATTGGACTGGACTGCATTGACGGAAACACTGGATGGTCAGTCTTAATATTGGACTGGACTGCATTGACGGAAACACTGGAGGGTCAGTCTTCATATTGGATTGGACTGCATTGACGGAAACACTGGAGGGTCAGTCTTCATATTGGATTGGACTGCATTGACGGAAACACTGGAGGGTCAGTCTTCATATTGGATTGGACTGCATTGACGGAAACACTGGAGGGTCAGTCTTAATATTGGACTGGACTGCATTGACGGAAACACTGGAGGGTCAGTCTTCATATTGGATTGGACTGCATTGACGGAAACACTGGAGGGTCAGTCTTAATATTGGACTGGACTGCATTGACGGAAACACTGGAGGGTCAGTCTTCATATTGGATTGGACTGCATTAACGGAAACACTGGAGGGTCAGTCTTCATATTGGATTGGACTGCATTGACAGAAACACTGGAGGGTCAGTCTTCATATTGGATTGGACTGCATTGACGGAAACACTGGAGGGTCAGTCTTGATATTGGATTGGACTGCATTGACGGAAACACTGGAGGGTCAGTCTTCATATTGGATTGGACTGCATTGACGGAAACACTGGAGGGTCAGTCTTCATATTGGATTGGACTGCATTGACGGAAACACTGGAGGGTCAGTCTTAATATTGGACTGGACTGCATTGACGGAAACACTGGAGGGTCAGTCTTAATATTGGACTGGACTGCATTGACGGAAACACTGGAGGGTCAGTCTTAATATTGGATTGGACTGCATTGACGGAAACACTGGAGGGTCAGTCTTGATATTGGATTGGACAGCATTGACAGAAACACTGGAGGGTCAGTCTTCATATTGGATTGGACTGCATTGACGGAAACACTGGAGGGTCAGTCTTAATATTGGATTTGACTGCATTGACGGAAACACTGGAGGGTCAGTCTTCATATTGGATTGGACTGCATTGACGGAAACACTGGAGGGTCAGTCTTGATATTGGATTGGACTGCATTGACGGAAACACTGGAGGGTCAGTCTTGATATTGGATTGGACAGCATTGACAGAAACACTGGAGGGTCAGTCTTCATATTGGATTGGACTGCATTGACGGAAACACTGGAGGGTCAGTCTTAATATTGGATTTGACTGCATTGACGGAAACACTGGAGGGTCAGTCTTGATATTGGATTGGACAGCATTGACGGAAACACTGGAGGGTCAGTCTTAATATTGGATTGGACTGCATTGACGGAAACACTGGAGGGTCAGTCTTAATATTGGACTGAACTGAACTGCACTGATAGAAACAATGGCAGGTCAATCTTAATATTGGAATGGAAACCATTGGTAGAAAGAATGGCAGGTCAGTCTTAATGCTGGGCTTGTAAAAACAGTAGGAGGTTAGCCATTATGCTGCACTAGTTGATACAATAATAGGTCAGTCTTAACACTAGACTGGATTGTGCTTGTAGATAGAATAGCAGAGCAGTCTTAATACCTTTAATTAGAAGTTATAGACCTTTGTGTTCCCAATTCAAATCTCACTCAGATCAATTTTGTCTTTCATCCTTCTAAGGTTCTTGTTATTTTTGTTTTCCTACAAATGACCAAACAGTTCCAGGGGTAAAAACATTTCATCTATAACCATCTTTTCTTCTATTCTTCGTTCTCATCCTTCTTTTTTCAAAACAACAGAATGTAGCCTGAGGGAGATTAAGCTGTTTTTTTTTTTTTTTAATGAATACGTTGGGTAACCATACGAGACTCTCTTGTGACTATTAGGTAGTAGTAGAAGTAGTAGTAGTAGTAGTAGTAGTAGTATGTGGACGTTGACTTCATAGATATAAATCAGGTTAGAGGTGGCAATCTCTCTCTTTCTAACAACGTGTCCCTTCTCCCCTTCACCTCTCTTTATGTCTCAGTCAATCTATTCCCTCTCTCTTCTTTCTGTCTTTGTCTCTCTCTCTCTCTCTCTCTCTCGCTATCTATCTATCTGTCTGTCTATTTATCTAGCAATCTATGTCAGCTCCCTCTCAGTGCCCCACTCTCTTCAATCTTACCCTCTTTCTGTCAGTCTGTCTGTCTCTCTCTCTGCAGAGGGAACACAAACAGACACCCAGGAATTAGGTGATGCCTAACTAGCTATAAAGGTATCGTCCTCATCAACATCTATTAACTGTAATAATGAAGAATGAAAATTAACCTACACCCCTTGAAACTTTCTTCTCACAGTTGTGATCTTATTTCGGGTGATTAACGCAATCCATTTCTGGGACTTGAGTGCCTGAGTGGAATTTGAACACGGAACCCTATGGAACTGGAGTATATACTCTGATTCGCTGCCAGGTCCGTATTTTTAGATTTCGCCCCCACCCACCAAAAAGGCCAATTTGACCGCGACGGGATTTGAAATCAGTGCGTAGGGAGTCGGAACAACGCAAGTTAGTCCATCCGACGTATGAGCTGATGGTGACATTGGCGACGAAGCGGGAGTCTGCGACGTTCCCCGTACTGTAACACATATAGCAATCACTCCCCCATCAATTCACACTCGACTGTCTTAATTAAATAAATAAAGACACGTTAAATAATATAGTTCTAGCTAGATAGATTAATCTATGAAAAAAAAAAGGACGTTCACGAATGGGATGTCTTTGTTTTAGCCGGTGCAGGACATATACTTGGGGCTAAACAACAACAGTCTGCTTATATAAGCAGACAGATGTCGCCGTGCACTTTTACGAGTCAAAGTTCCTCTGTACTTTCACGAGTCAAACAAGAAAGGTTAAGAATGTTTATTTTCATTTAATGAAATATGCTTTTCTAAAATTAAAATTTATAAAAGAACTCAACTCCAATAACAACAACAGTAAATGGTGTATTACTTACATGCAATGTTACAGAGCAACAAACAAAAAAGCGACGATCGAACGTTCAAACAACGCAAACATGACGAGCTGCAGCCATGTTTGTGGAAGAAGTTTCACAGATTATTTCCCTTGAATCAAATAAAACCATTCAGAGTTCCCTCCCTTGAACCAGTAAGGTACAGGCGATTTAATTTTATTCTATGATATATAAATATATCAGTATTAATAAATGCGAAATTGTGTAGTTAGTCCCGCTACAGCCAGTCTTCGCATGAAGCTAATTTTCTTAAACACACACACGCACACACACATATACACACTCACTCTCTCTCTCTCTTACAAGTTATGTGCGAGTGTATATACAGGCACACATGTACATATAGCGCATGAATGTATGTATCTATTTATTTGTATATATGTATAAACATATATACAAATACATATGCATTGTATATCTATCTACCTATCTATCTGTCAGTCTGCCTGGTTGTCTGTCTATCTATCTATCTATCTATCTATCTATCGCTGGCTTCCTTCTCGCTGCCACGACTCGCTCGAACTGCTTCTCGTTCGTCCACCGCCTAGGCCGCGTGTCCTAGTGTGCGTAACACACATACACACACACAAACACGCACGCGATCGGTGTCGCCGCCTAGCCGACAGTGCTTTCCATCGCACCTGCTCTTCGCCGGCGGAACTCCGCTGCCTAGTCGTCGGTCTGAATTCAGCCGCGTCCGATCGAATCTGCGGTTACGCGGCGACGACCGGCGGGGCAACCGGCGGGGCGACCGGCGGGGCGACCGCCGGCCGACCGTCTCCCTTTCCATCGGCCGCGGTTGGAGTCGGACGAAACGACCATCCGATCGACGGCTGCTAGTCCTACATAGTAGTCTGGACCTCCTTGGGGTGTGAGGGCCACCTAGACCGTGACTGTTCCGCCGGGTCCGACCCACGATTTTGCGGGTCGAACCTCATCGTGGTACCGACCGCGGCTAGGATCGGGGCTCGTATCGCGGCCGAGACTTCGGCCTTTAGATCGCACCGGCGGTTTGCCTGCGGAACTGCGCCGCCTGACCGTCCTCCGCTTTCTCGTTGCTCCTAATCGCTCCCGATCTCTCGCCGGTTTCTTTCTCGCCGCAGAGACGACTCGCTCGGCCTGCTTCCCATCCGTCGAGCGCCTCGGCCGCCTGTCCTAGCGTCTCCTAGCGTGCGTACCGCACGGACACACACACTCACGGTCGTTATCACCGCCAAGACGAGGGCCTTTCGATCGCACCGGCAGTTCGCCGGCGAAACTTCGCCGCCTGACCCTCCGTCACTTTCTCTTAACTCCTAATCGCTTCCGATCACTCGCCGGCTTCCATCTCGACCTGCTTCTGCGTACGTCCGTCTGTTCGAACGTACGCACGTATATATTCGAAAGAACAAACGCACGTAGGCACGTACGTTCGTTTCTTCGAACGAACGCACGTATATACGCGAAAGAACGAACACACGTATGTACGTACGTTCGTTTGTTCTAACGTACGCACGTATATATGGGAAAGAACGAACGCACGTAGGTACGTACATAGCTTTGTTCGAACGTACGCACGTATATATGCGAAAGAACGAACGCACATAGGTACGTACGTTCGTTTGATCGAACATACGCATGTATATATGCGGAAAGAACGAACGCACGTAGGTACGTACGTTCGTTTATTCGAAAGTACGCGCGTATATATGCGAAAGAACGAACGCCCGTAGGTACGTACGTTCGTTAGTTCCAACGTACGTACGCAAATATATATGCGAAAGAACGAACGCACGTAGGTACGTACGTTCGTTTGTTACAACGTACGGACGTATATATGCGAAAGAACGAACGCACGTAGGTACGTACGTTCGTTTGTTCGAACGTGCGTATGCACGTATATATGCGAAAGAACGAACGCCCGTAGGTACGAAAGTTCATTTGTTCGAACGTACATGCGTATATATGCGAAAGAACGAACGCCCGTAGGTACGTACGTTCGTTAGTTCCAACGTACGTACGCAAGTATATATGCGGAAAAACGGACGCACGTAGGTACGGACTTTCGTTTGTTCGAATGTAAGCACGCACATATGCGAAAGAACGAACGCACGTATGTACGTACGTTCGTTTGTTCGAGCGTACGCACGTATATATGGGAAAGAACCAACGCACGTCGGTACGTACGTAGCTTTCTTCGAACGTACGCAAGTATATATGCGAAAGAACGAACGCACGTAGGTACGTACGTTCGTTTGTTCGAACGTACGCACGTATATATGCGAAAGAACGAACGCACGTAGGCATGTACGTTCGTTTCTTCGAACGTACGCACGTATATATGCGAAAGAACGACCGCAATTAGGTACGAACTTTCGTTTGTTCGAATGTAAGGACGCATATATGCGAAAGAACGAACGCACGTAGGTACGTACGTTCGTTTATTCGAAAGTACGCACGTATATATGCGAAAGAACGAACGCAAGTAGGTACGTACGTTCGTTTGTTTGAGCGTGCGCATGCACGTATATATGCGAAAGAACGAACGCAAATGGGTACGTACGTTCGTTTGATCGAATGTACGCACGTATATATGCGAAAGAATGAACGCACGTAGGTGCATACGTTCGTTTGTTCGAACGTACGCAAGTAGGTACGTACGTTCGTTTGTTCGAATGTACGTACGCACGTATATATGCGAAAGAACGAACGCACGTAGGTACGGACTTTCGTTTGTTCCAATGTAAGCACGCATATATGCGAAAGGACGAACGCACGTAGGTACGAAAGTTCATTTGTTCGAACGTATACGCGTATATATGCGAAAGAACGAACGCCCGTAGGTACGTACGATCGTTAGTTCCAACGTACGTACGCAAGTATATATGCGAAAGAACGAACGCACGTAGGCACGTGCGTTCGTTTGTTCGAACATACGCTCGTATATATGCGGAAAGAACGAACGCACGTATGTACGTACGTTCGTTTGTTAAAGCGTACGCACGTATATATGGGAAAGAACCAACGTACGTCGGTACGTACGTAGCTTTCTTCGAACGTACGCACGTATATATGCGAAAGAACGAACGCACGTAGGTACGTACGTTCGTTTGTTCGAACGTACGCACGTATATATGCGAAAGAACGAACGCACGTAGGCATGTACGTTCGTTTCTTCGAAAGTACGCACGTATATATGCGAAAGAACGACCGCAATTAGGTACGAACTTCCGTTTGTTCGAATGTAAGCACGCATATATGCGAAAGAAAGAACGCACGTAGGTACGTACGGTCGTTTATTCGTAAGTACGCACGTATATATGCGAAAGAACGAACGCAAATGGGTACGTACGTTCGTTTGATCGAATGTACGCACGTATATATGCGAAAGAATGAACGCCCGTAGGTGCATACTTTCGTTTGTTCGAACGTACGCAAGTAAGTACGTACGTTCGTTTGTTCGAATGCACGTACGCACGTATATATGCGAGAGAACGAACGCACGTAGGTACGTACGTTCGTTTGTTACAACGTACGCACGTATGTATGCGAGAGAACGAACGCACGTAGGTACGGACTTTCGTTTGTTCGAATGTACGTACGCACGTATATATGCGAAAGAACGAACGCAAGTAGGTACGTAAGTTCGTTTGTTCGAATGTAAGCACGCATATATGCGAAAGAACGAACGCACGTAGGTACGTATGTTCGTTTGTTACAACGTACGCACGTATATATGCGAAAGAACGAACGCAAGTAGGTACGAAAGTTCATTTGTTCGATAGTATACGCGTATATATGCGAAAGAACGAACGCACGTAGGTACGTACGTTCGTCTGTTTGAACGTACGCACGTATATATGCGAAAGAACGAACGCAAGTAGGTACGTACGTTCCTTTGTTCGAACGTGCGTATGCACGTATATATGCGAAAAAACGAATGTACGCACGTTCGTTTGTTACAACGTACGCACGTATGTATGCGAGAGAACGAACGCACGTAGGTACGGACTTTCGTTTGTTCGAATGTACGTACGCACGTATATATGCGAAAGAACGAACGCAAGTAGGTACGTAAGTTCGTTTGATCGAATGTACGCACGTATATACGCGAAAGAACGAACGCACGTAGGTACGCACGTTCGTTTGTTCGAACGTACGCACGTATATATGCGAAAGAACGTTCGCAAGTAGGTACGTACGTTTGTTTGTTCGAACGTACGCACGTATATATGCGAAAGAACGTTCGCAAGTAGGTACGTACGTTCGTTTGTTGGAACGTACGCACGTATATATGCGAAAGAACGAACGCACGTAGGTACGCACGTTCGTTTGTTCGAATGTACGTTCGCAAGTATACATGCGAAAGAACGAACGCATGTAGGTACGTACGTTCGTTTGTTCGTCTGTTCCAACGTACGCGCGTATATATGCGAAAGAACGAACGCACGTAGGTACGTACGTTCGTCTGTTCCAACGTACGCACGAATGTATGCGAAAGAACGAACGCACGTAGGTACGTACGTTCGTTTGTTCGAACGAACGCACGTATATATGCGAAAGAACGAACGCACGTAGGTACGTACGTTCTTTTTGTTCGAACGTGCTTGCGCACGTAAATGTGCGAAGTAAAGAACGCACGTAGGTACGTACGTTCGTCTGTTCGAACGTATACACGTATTGTAACCTGTTATAATACTAATAGCAATAAGAAATTATATACACATCACATGTTGTCTATTGTATTTTGTCTCTTATCAATAAATAAATGTTAGCACACGAAAGCTGACTTCAAAAGACTGAGCCTTACAGAGGAGATGACAAAGGACCAGGGTACCTGATGCCCTGCTGTACTCAAGAAGAGCTGTCCACCAAAGCAGAATTGAGACTGGTGCTGGTGCCAGATAAAAAGCACCCAGTACACTCTATGGAGTGGTTGGTGTTTTGCAATGTCTGTTAATTTGTTTGAGAAGTGAAATATACCAATTTTGTTTCCTCGGTGACAAAGTTAACATAAGTAGTTGCTCTGAGAATATAGCAACCAGAGTAAGAACAGGTTGGAGAAAGTTCCTAGTATTGGAGCATTGTTGGAAACAGGTATTTTTCCATGGTGTCAAGTGACATAGCGTTAACGAGCTGAGAGAAAATCTGGGCATCTGAGGAATCTGATGTGGCATTCAAGAAAGAAGACTGCAGTGGTATGAACATGTATATTGATGAGGTGAGCTGTATAAAGAAGAGCTGGTCACTAAATGTGGATGGATTTTGTGGGAGAGAGAAATCCAGTCACCATCATAAATGGACTTGTGTTGAGTCATAAAGTTTTATCAAAATAACCTCAGGTTTAAGTGTGATCCATGACATCTACATGTCTCACTCAAGGAACATATCAAAGCTGCTTATGGAACTAAATGATAGTCAGCTTAAACACACCTTGGAACATGCAAACATGTGGAAAGCATATACCAATATTAACATATCTGATATATTAACATACAGTAATATACATAGCAATGATTTCACACTTTATTGTAACACTAGCATCCTTACATAGCCATGAAATATGGGAACTTTATACTCTTATGTAGACTGAGTAATCCTACTCGGAATTCCTTCACTCATAGTCAGAGTATATTGTATATCACCATCATGGATGTTTCTCAGACAAGAGGCAACTCCACTCAACCAAAAACGAGTACCATTACCCCTTTTGCTGCCACCTTCACACATTCTAAGTGGTTCACATTTAGTGTTTATGAGGAGCCAAAAATTACAGTCTCATACCTTGTAATGCTTATTTATAACCATCATGTGATGTCAACACAAGGGTACACACACACACACATATACAATGGTCTTCTTCCAGTTTCTTTCTGCCAAATCTCCTCACAAGGATTTATCCCTGTCTCCACTTTGCCATTCCTGGTATTGGAGCATTCTTCCAGTTTGTCTTTCTCTGGTGTCTCCTTATCTGCACAAGAACCTGCATCTGTATCATAGTATGGGTTTGCTTACTACATTGTTTGTACCTGGGTCTTTTATTTTTTTCTCATTTCGCATTGTCTTTAGTATTTCATGTAAGTTTATTTATGTGTTTTTTTTATCTTTCTCATTCTGTTTAGTCATCAAGATGTGCAGTGTGATGGAGTGGGGGCGATGTTATTCCATTCATGTTTTCTACTGAGGCTCCGTCTATCTACTACAGTATGTGTAGCCACCATAATCTGAGTGTCATGCCTGGTCTATGTATACATAATAGCTTAACATCTATGTTATTAACCAAGCCTTCCTATCATAATTGAGCATGTTGGCAGAGCACTGATGAGCTTTTCTTCTCCTTCACCTTCCACCAGTATACAGTCGTCATGTTTCTCTTCCATACTTCACTACACCTTATACTATACGCTACACCCCTAACTTTACACTTTATCTGTGGGTTCATCCTACACACTATACAGTTGCTCTCCTTACAGGCGGTTCATTCAAATGCATACGTTTCACAGATCTGGTATTTTATGGAGGTCTCTGGCCTTTCTACTTTTTCAAGCCAGAGATTCATTTTATCTAAGGTTTTCCGGAAAAACATGCTAGTTCACCTACAGGGATAGCATCAACAAACATAATACTCTAGTATTTCTTATTATCATACCATGAGTTAGTTGGCCATATCTATCTTCATCCTTTCCATACTATTCCAGGATTTACTTGTCTATAAGGGGACACATCCCAATTTGCATCATTCTCTATGATGGACTTGTACTTGGCTCTGGCTCCTTTCTACACTTTGATCCTATCCCTTTGACACCAGCCAGAGAACTGCATGCAGTGGATGAAGTGTTCTATGTCTCCCTAATTCTGTTGTATTACTAGTAGTAGTAGTAACAACAGTTTTCTCACTCTAACCATATCACATGATACACGTGACTTAACAAGTAACATTAAAAAGAAAAATTTACTGCAATTTCCAAGAATACATTAAACATGTTATAAACATGTATAGTAATTTAATGACATTCATATACATAAATTCTTTAATACAAATATCACAATAAGATGTTTTTATATCATGTTTACCTACAAAAGTCAGTGTAGAGCTTATCTTCATCATTAACAGTACATTTATGAGTAGATATATAATCACTGCGAGTAAATGATTTACCACAAATAATACAGCTGTATGGTTTTTCCCCAGTATGAGTACGATTGTGTCTAATTAAACACCTCAAATTAGAAAATGGTTTGCCACAGATTCCACAGAGGTGTGCTTTCTCTCCAGTGTGTGTACGTATATGCCCTTTTAAGCTGCCACTATAGGAAAATTCCTTGCGACAAACTTCAGTGATATGGTTTCTCTCCAGTATGAGTACGTTTATGAACTAATAGGACAGATTTTTCAGAAAATGCTTTCCCACATATTTCACATTGATTATGGCTTTTCTCCAGTATGAACGCATGTATGTCTCGTTAAGCTGCTCTTAAGTGAAAATTCTTTTCCACATATTAAACAGTGATATGGTTTCTCTCCTGTGTGAATACGTCTGTGTCTTATTAAACTACCATTTTCAGAAAATGCTTCACCACAGATTTCACAGTGATGAGCTTTTTCCCCAGTATGCATACGAATGTGTTTCTTTAAGCTGCTGCTATCAAAAAAGTCTTTTCCACAAACTTCACAGTGATATGGTTTCTCTCCTGTGTGAATCCGTTTGTGTAATGTTAAAACATATTTTTCAGGAAATGCTTTTCCACAGATTTCACAGTGGTGTCGCTTTTCCCCTGTGTGAGTACGTTTATGCCTTATTAAGGTACCACTACTTGTAAATCCTTTCCCACATACTTCACAATGATATGGCTTCTCTCCGGTATGAACACGTTTGTGAACTGTCAAAGATTCTTTCACAGAAAATGCTTTATCACAGATTTCACAGTGGTAAGGTTTTGAGTGCACACCTCTGTGTGTTTCACAGGCACTCACATCAGAAAATGCTTTCCCACAATCATCACACTTATATGGCTTCTCCCCAGTGTGAGTACGTGTATGTCTTGTTAAATTATTAACTTTAGTAAATGATTTTCCACATATTTCACAATGGTATCGTTTTTCTCCAGTGTGAATGAGTTGATGACTTTTTGCACTACTACACCCAGAAAATGTTTTACCACAGATTTCACAATGAAATGGTTTCTCTCCAGTGTGAATACGTTTGTGTATCTTTATATAACATTTAGTAGAAAATGATTTTCCACAGATTTCACAGTGAAATGGCTTCTCCCCTGTATGTGTACGTTTGTGTTCTATTAAATTTCCTTTTTGAGAGAATGCTTTCTCACACACTTCACAGTGGTATGGCTTTTCCCCAGTATGAGTGCGCCTATGAATAGCTAAATTACATTTTGCAGTAAGTACTTTACCACAAATACTACACTTGTGACATTTGCTCACTTTCTGAGACATTCTCTCCATTAAATTTTACAGTTTTATTCTTTCATTCTGAAGACATTAATTGGTTGATAAATCTTTATCCAAACACAGCAGACTTGCAGTATCCTCTGCAGAAAATTTTCTTTCAAATGGAAATACGTCCTGAAAGAAAAAGAAAATAAATATTAGATACCAACAACCAAAAAGTTGTGAAATGAGTGGCTGTTTGTGTGGTACGTAATTGACTATTCTCATCAATATTGCATAATCACAGATCAGTGAGTCACAACTTTTACCTACATTGTCTCTGCCCAGGATTAATAGAATATTCCCTAAGCCCTCATCATGATTATTTCACACATAAAGCACTGGAATTTGCTCATGGACTGCTGATCACATTTTATAAAATAAGACTACCACGCACACAAAAAACAAAAAATAAATGTAATATCTTCTTAGTATATTGTGGTGTTTGGGCTGTGACGAGCTATGTGTTGTGGTGGAGAGGGGTGAGGCAAACAGAGGTGAAGCCAGACCGGAAGGGCCAAACCGGAAGGGTCAGATCGGAAGTCGGCGACACGTGGTCGAAGGCTAGCACGTGGGGCCAGTGAGAAAACAGCGACGTTACGAGAAAGACGTGTTCTGATTAGGAGCGATCGTGTACCCCGCTGCGGTCGGCAAGGTAAGGTCCAACGCTTCATTCTGTCCTTTTGCTTCTTGTTGTCTTCTTCCTCCATCGCACCACAAGCTATTTCGGCCCAGAAAAAAAAAAAAATTATGAGTGTAGTCAGGATTGCTAGTGATATAATTAAGCCGTTTTGCGGCGACACGGACGTAGTCGCATGGCTAAAGAAGATGAAGCTGGTCGCGAAGCTCCAAGGAATATGCGACTTGGCAAGTTTTCTACCGCTCTACTTAGATGGTTCGGCGTTGGCGCTATTTTTAGAGATGGAAGAGAGGGACCAAGTTAGCGCGGAGAAGATAGAAATCCGCTTGATGGAGGCCTTCGCAGAAGGGATGTTCGAGGCGTTCGCTCGCCTGGGGAGAGCGAGGTGGACCGGCGAACATGTTGACGTGTTTGCCAACGAACTTAGGAGGTTGGCTAGACTGGCGGGGTACGAGGGAGAATCGCTGGATCAAACGGTAAAGTTGGCGTTTGTGACTGGGTTTCCTGACCACCTGTCGGTCGAATTGCAGAAACTGCCGGACGTCAGTACCATGCCCATGGCGGATATAATATCGAGAGCTCGTATGTTAGTTTCCTGTCGTAGGTCGTCACCGCTGGTAGCAGCGGCGACAGCAAAAGGTGGACGGCCAAGGAGTGGCGGAGAGGGGTCGAACAAGGAACGTGCGCGTCCGTTCAAAGGTCAGTGTTTCCGGTGTCAGGGCCCGCACATGGTGCGAGACTGTAAGTTACCTAAGCCTGAAGTCATCTGCTACCGTTGTCGTGAAACGGGGCATATAACCAACGAATGTCTGCAGGGAAACGGTCTAAGGGAGACTACTGCGCCAGCGGTCTCCCTTTCAGATCATTAACGGCGCAAATTTTTCTACCCGTTGTTGATGTGCTAGTGGATGGGAAGATGTCGCGTGCCCTTGTGGACACGGGCTGTACAACGACCCTGATGACTCCGGGAGTGGTAGAGACCTGGAGTGGAGAAAGCAGTGTGAGGGCAGTCGATGGAAGAGAGGTACGCTGTGAAGGCATTACTGACGTGCAGATTGAGGTGCAGGGAGCAAAGCTAACGCTGCAAGCAATTGTAGTTGGCCGCTTGGTGGATGAGATTGACGTGGTGTTGGGGATGGACGCCATCAACCGTCTTGGTGGCGTTAGGATTGCAGGAGATGAGGTCACGTTCGGAAGCGTGGGGGCATCGTGCGCCGTGAGTCGGGACCACCAGGGAGAGCAGAGCCCCGTCGAGGACAGCGCCGCTTACACCATCGAAGACAAAGATTTTCAGGCGGCGTTTGATGGTCGGAGGTGGACGATAGAGTGGCGATGGAAGGACGAGCCCCCACTACTAAAGAACAGGGTGAGCTGCTACCAGCATACGTTGAAAGGTTACGCCGACGTCGAGTTCGACGAGGAGGTA
The DNA here is from genome assembly GCF_046866305.1 of Octopus bimaculoides. Classification (NCBI taxonomy): domain Eukaryota; kingdom Metazoa; phylum Mollusca; class Cephalopoda; order Octopoda; family Octopodidae; genus Octopus; species Octopus bimaculoides. The sequence continues at coordinate 570,231 of NC_142933.1, read as the reverse complement.
GAGAGATGGATCAAGGAAGGAGTCCTTGTCCCGTGGAAAGAGGAGGTGGTGAGTGGAGTGCTGCCTCTGATGGCGGTGGTGCAGCCGACGAAAGGAAAAGTCAGACCGGTGCTGGACTTTAGGGAACTGAACGACCATATATCGTGTCACACGGGAGGCGAGGCAACGGACGTTTGCGGTGAGACGTTACGTGTGTGGAGACAGTCGACCAAGGCAGCGACGATCGTCGACTTGAAGTCGGCATATTTGCAGCTCCGTGTGAGTGACAAGCTGTGGCGATACCAGCTGGTGCGGTACAAGGGCCGGACGTACTGTTTAACCAGGCTGGGTTTCGGGCTGAATTCCGCTCCGAAAATTATGGCGACGGTGCTCAAGTCCGTCCTAGGGAAAGAGGAGAAGATAAGGAAGGCCACCAGTTCCTACATCGACGACATTTTGGTTGACGAGACTGTAGTACCAGCCACCGAGGTAGTGAGACACCTGGAGAGGTTCGGGCTGATTGCGAAGCCGCCTGAGTCGGTGGTGGGGGGAGCTGCGCTGGGGCTGAAGCTACAAAAAGACAGATCGGGCGAGCTGGTGTTCCGGAGAGGAAACGAGATCCCTGAACTGGGCACCAGTGTGAGTAGGCGGGAACTGTTCTCGGTGTGCGGGAAGCTGGTGGGACATTACCCGGTTTCAGGATGGCTTCGGACAGCATGTAGCTTCATCAAGAGACGAGCCGAAAGAGCAAAGTGGAATGACAGAGTTGGGGAGAAAACGACCGACAAGATGCAGGAAGTCTTGGTCAGAGTGAGAGCAGAGGATCCAGTGAGGGGCAGTTGGTATGTTCCCAAATCAAAGGGTGGGATCGTTTGGTGTGACGCCAGTAGCATCGCAATAGGGGTCGTCTTGGAAATGGGAGGCACCGTGGTGGAAGATGCAGCCTGGCTCAGGAAGATGGATGACTGCAACCATATCAAAGTGGCGGAGTTGGATGCCGTGCTGAAGGGGGTGAACCTGGCCTTGAAGTGGGGGTTGTGCACCATCGAGATTAGAACCGATTCGGCCACTGTGCTTGGTTGGGTGACGACAGTCCTCACCGATAAGCGGAGGGTGCGAACCAAAGGGGCTGCGGAGATGCTGGTAAAGCACCGATTGGGAATATTGCGGGAGCTAACCGCTGAGTTCGATCTGGAGCTGAGCGTAATCTTTGTGCCTTCCGAAAAGAACAGGGCAGACGTCCTAACCAGGGTAAAGCGAGCTTGGTTGCAGGTGCCAGAGGATGCGGAGCGGGCTGTGGCTGCAGTATGCTGTCTGAGTGACTCGGAGTTGAGGAGACTGCATACCATGCATCACATGGGAGTGGACAGGACGTTGTTCCTCGCCAGGAAAGTTGACTCCGAGGTAACGAGGCGGAGCGTGCAGAGAGTGGTTAGCAGCTGTGACAGGTGCCAGTCTATTGACCCTGCTCCGGGCGTACATGAGGCGGGAAGTATTCCAGTGGCCCACAACTGGAAACGACTGGCAGTGGACGTAACACGCTACCGGCAGGGGACGTACCTCTCAATGGTTGACTGCGGACCGGGGCGGTTGGCCATATGGAGGGAGATGAAGACGGGGACTGCGGAGGAAATCGCAGGAGTGTTAAATGGGATATTCCTGGAACGAGGCCCCGTGGATGAGCTGCTGCTGGATAATGGCGCTGCATTTCGCTCGGAGGTGCTGAAAGAAATGCTTGACGGGTGGCAGGTCAGCCGCTTCTTCAGGGCGGCATACCGGCCAAGTGGAAATGGAGTGGTGGAAAGGCATCATCGTACCATCAAGACCATGGCAGAGAGGGGCCACATTTCGCCAATCGAGGCCGTATTTTGGTACAATATGTCGCCCAGCTCAGGACAGGCTGAGGAGTCGGTGCCACACAGGGCAATATTCAGGTACGAGTGGAGGCACCCGTGTATTGCATCGATGCGACTCCGGAGAGAAGAAGAGCACACCTTCGTGCAGATCGGGGAAGAAGTTTGGGTAAAACCCCCAAATGCACGGTGCACATCACAATGGGGGAAAGGAACTATAACCTCCATCAATTCAAAGAACAACGTCTCAGTCGATGGTATGCCACGCCATGTTTTGGATGTGCGGAAGATTGTCAGTGCTTCAGAGGATGGAACCAGCTGCAGTGGGTAGGATGATGAAGACAGCAGCAGTAGGCAAGATGATGAAGGCAGCGCGCCAGGAACTCAGGCCAGTCCCGGGGTCGCACAGCGACCACAGAGGGAGCGGTACCCTCCTCCCTGGTTGGCTGATTATGAAACCAATTAAGGTAGTTTGGGAGCGAGGAGTGAGTGGGAGAGCCGGTTGAATGATCTATAGATCAAGGGGGGGGGGGTTTGGACTGTGACGAGCTACGTGTTGTGGTGGAGAGGGGTGAGGCAAACAGAGGTGAAGCCAGACCGGAAGGGCCAAACCGGAAGGGCCAAACCGGAAGGGCCAAACCGGAAGGGCCAAACCGGAAGGGTCAGATCGGAAGTCGGCGACACGCGGTCGAAGGCTAGCACGTGGGGCCAGTGAGAAAACAGCGACGTTACGAGAAAGACGTGTTCTGATTAGGAGCGATCGTGTACCCCGTTGCGGTCGGCAAGGTAAGGTCCAACGCTTCATTCTGTCCTTTTGCTTCTTGTTGTCTTCTTCCTCCATCGCACCACATATATAATAGTAGCAAGTTTTACATTGTGTAAAGTCATTAGTTGAACTATTAGTCCTCTTGCATTCTGGGAGGTATCAGAGAGTTTGAGTGACATTAGACCCCAACTAATGCCCATAAATTAAATGCATCTATCTGGGACACATTCGTGGCCTGTCGACCTATGCCTAACGACCACGATCATGGCTTGTCAGGCTTTATGTGTTAATGTCCATTTACGATGGAGACAGGAACCAGCCAGGCCCCTACAAGGCCCCATTGTCTGTTCTGGCATTGGGGTCACTGTCGTCCAGCTCCACCTTTTTTTTTTTCTTATTTTAGCCCGGCTTTTTAACGGTTCTAGAATGGCCGAAGGAAAAGAATATGCACACCACCCGTTTTCAGCGTTTACGGTTAGGGTAAAGGTTAAAGTTTCGCCGAAAACGGGTGGTGTGCGTACTCTTTACCTCCTCCAAACAAAGTACCAACCAAGAAATGGAATCAATTTCTCTTTTCTACAATCAGATAAACGAAAGGGCAAAGAACTTTTCACGAACCGGTTCATTCTTTCAACACTCTCGACACAAAATGTTTCTAATTATTTACCAGCAAATAAGGCAGCGAAATGCTTAGTGGTATTTCGTTTGCCTTTACGTTCCGAGTTCAAATTCCGCCGGGGTTGACTTTGCCTTTCATCCTTTCGGGGTCGATAAATTGAGTACCAGTTGCCTACTGGAGTCGATCTAATCGACTGGCCCCTCCCCACCAGAATTTCAGGCCTTGTGCCTAGAGTAGAAAAGAATATTTACCAGCAAATATGAACATGGACACAGAACTATCACACCTATCCACGAAGCCGGGTACTTAAGACACCCGTAATTAACATAAAGCCTGGTTAGTGCTGACACTACCCGGAAACTAAATCGAAAAAGAAAAAAAAAAGTGCAGCGGGTGTAAAAACAAAGGTGTAGGAAGCGAATCTGAAACCAAAAATGCCCGCAAAGCAACGGGGGTGGGGGAAGCCTTCGGAAAATCCACAAGATCCGATTTTCTCCCTCGTAATTTTGAGGAAAATATAATCCTTTTGAAATCACAAATTCAGCTTTTCCTCGGGACCTGAGGAAAGCCTAGTTTGTGATTTCAAAAGGATTGTATTTTCCTTAAAGTTACGAGGGAGAAATTCGGATCTTGTGGATTTTCCGAATACCTCTCCTCACACCACCACTCCCGTTACACTATTTTTTTTTTTTTTCGATTTCGTTTCCGAGTAATAATATCAACATTAACCGAAAACCTTTTATATCGACCCAGGATGCGAAACAATTATCTATATTAAATACATAAAAGCAATACCTAAATAATCGTCATCTTACCTTAAAACATGTCTCCTGAATAGCGAGCCATCGTTAGCATCAATCATAAACAACAGCTGCTAAATAATTATAACCATGACGACTATGATGACGGTCATATATGAATTCTATTGGTCACTTCAAGTCACGTGGAATACAGAGGGTAATTGCCTTTCCTTCTTTATTTGCCAGAATACTTTTAATTGAAATATTTACCGTGCTGCTATTGTGCAGATACAGATACGCCATTTCTCGTTGGAAACCCTTAGGATCAGGCACGTTTTGTATTTTGGAAATAGTAGTACAATATATTCATAGGCCATATCCTCGAATACATGTCGTTGCTTCCTGAAATAGCCTCGGTAGATCTTCCGCGCGACTTTGAAAACAAATTTCTAATCGAAGGTTGAACCATTAAAGTGAATTCCGGGGCCTAGCCTAGTAGAGCATAAGGACGTTTTAACCAACTTACCATAATTATGAGAAAAATGTCACTGGTTAGCTTAGAAAAATGAATATTTTTTAATGAAATTTTCTATCCATATATTATTTATTATGTAGATTCCGAATATACAAACATTTTTGGTGAAAGTGTTTTGGAATGGGGGTGGGGGACAATTTTCGGAACTTCCAACAGCGTCCACTTAAATTCCTCTTAACTTCCAGGAAAATGAATATTTTTTGTGAAATTTTCTACAAATATACCTTGATGTATGTACATTTTGAGCATGTAGGAACTTTGAAGGAAACAACTGCAGATTATTTTTGAGAAGTGTTTCCCACTCGGTGGTGTTTCGGAGCAAGTCGTCCATAATTGTTTCATTTTTCTCTATTATGTGCGTATGTGCATCCGTAGATTTCTAATGAAGTTATAAGCAGAAAAGAGAAGCCGTCATAAGAAAACTTACGTTAAAAATAACATGCACACGATTTTTTTTTCTCAATAGAAGTAAATTCCAAAATAAACATTTCTAGTAGAGAAGTAGAAGAGAACAGAAGCAGCGTATTACTTCATTACAAATCTACGGATGCACATACGCACATAATAGAGAAAAATGAAACAATTATGGACGACTTGCTCCGAAACACCACCGAGTGGGGAACACTTCTCAAAAATAATCTGCAGTTGTTTCCTTCAAAGTTCCTACCTGCTCGAAATGTACATACATCAAGGTATATTTTTAGAAAATTTCACGAAAAAATATTCATTTTCCTGGAAGTTAAGAGGAATTTAAGTGAACTCTGTTGGAAGTTCCGAAAATTGTCCCCCACCCCCATTCCAAAACACTTTCACCGAAATTTTTTGTATATTCGGAATCTACGTAATAAATAATATATGCATAGAAAATTTCATTAAAAAATATTCATTTTTCTGAAAGTTATGACCTTCCAAAGTCGGGGGTGGGGGGTACAACTCTGTAGTTATGCCTATTTCTATAGAGTAGTGAAGGGACAAATTGTTAGAGTTATTGGCCTTGGTAAGTTTGCAGTAAACTGAGACACTTAAGGACTGAGAACGTGTGTGTGTATGGTGGGATGGGAAGAAACGGTTTGTACAATGGAGTTGGCTGATGAGCTTTTACTACAGAACTACTCTGAGAATTACAATGTTTCACAGATGGAGGGATTCTTCATAGTCAGCAGTGATCCTTTTGGTATACAAAACTCAGTTGGAGTTTAGGAGTTGGGTAAAGAGTATCTAGTTTGCAGGGATGGGTGGTTTGGTTCAAGCATTGCAGTTGTTGTTTTGTGTTTGAACAGCTGTAGTGATGCTATGAGTAAAGCATTCAGGGCCATGTCGGATATGGGTGGACATACCTAAAAGAATGAGTGCAGTCACCAGCCTTGATCATTCTGATGGATCAACAGTGAAAACTGACACCAAGATAGTTAATATAACTGGTGGAGCTGTGACTATTCACTTTACTCAAACTACTTAGAGATCCTGGTTATTGTGATATTAAATGATCTGATCTCGTTTCTAAGTGCAAAGATGATGATGGGTTGGGTCTTGGGATAAGAAAGATACAAAGGTTATTTGGAATGATTATGAATCAATTAGCAATGTGTGATGAGAGAAGATGAGTTGATGTAGAGAAATGAAGACTGAAAAAGATTCAGGTTGAACCTAGTAAGGGTGGCAGGGAATAGTTCTCCATCTGTCACATCTGAATAGCTGTCTGGTGTCATGATATGGTTAAATCTTGCAGATCCTTACAACTGTGGATTTAGGTAGTGTTTGGAGGGTGGTTTGAAGGAACAATGGCAGTATAGAATTAGTGGAAAGTTCAGTCACTGTGTCTGCATCTTCAGCTACTTCTGATAGTTTAGCTAGATTTAAAAGACAATCGAAACTGCTATGCTACCAAATACATGACAACCATGATAATATAATCAATAGTGTCATTTCTGAATACTCACCATATCCTCATGACAACCATGGGGCTTTACATCAAAATGTTATATTGTTATACATAATAATGGTCATATTTTGTCAATTAAACACACTACATATTTGGTCTTCTACTCAGCTTTATCATTATTCTGGTTTCTTTCTTAAAGTTCTTTCATCCCACATCCTGTGACCTCTTCAGTGAGTCTCTATCCCATGTCTCTTCTTGTCCTGCTTATTCCAGTTTGTCTTTCTCTGGTATGCATCCATATATGCACAATTTGCATCTGTATAGCTATGTGTTTACTTACTACATTGTTTGTACCAGGGTCTTTTATATTTTTTCTTCATTCTCAGTCTTTACTATGTCTTGTTTGTGTGTATATGGATTTATGTATTATCCTGTTCATATCTGCTTCGTTTTCTTCTCATTTTGTCTTTAGCCATCAGTTTGGGCAGTGTGGTGGAGTAGGGGTGATGTTCTTATTCCATTCAAGTTTTCTGTTGAGGTTCAGTCTACTACAACCGTATGTGCGGCCACCATCATCTGCCTGCATGTCATGCCTGGTCTATGTGTTGATAGTACACTTTGATCCTCTCTCTTTGACAATACCCAGGGAACTGCATGCAGTGGATGAAGTCTTGTACATCTCCCAAAAACTATTGGGTTCCTAGTAGAAGAGGTTTCTCACTCTACCCATATAATATGATACATGTGACCTAACAAGTAACCTTAAAAAGAAAAATTTACTACATTTTCCAAAGAATACACAAAACATGTTATAAACATTTATAGCACTTTAATAACATTCATATACATAAATTCTTTAATACAAATATCACAACGAAATGGTTTTATAACATACTTTCGTAGAAAAAGTCAGTGGTAAGGTTTATCTCCATCATTAACAGTACATTTATGAGTAGATATATAATCACTGCGAGTAAATGATTTACCACAAATAATACAGCTGTATGGTTTTTCCCCAGTATGAGTACGATTGTGTCTAATTAAACACCTCAAATTAGAAAATGTTTTGCCACAGATTCCACAGTGGTGTGCTTTCTCTCCAGTGTGTGTACGTATATGCCCTTTTAAGCTGCCACTATTGGAAAATTCCTTCCCACAAACTTCACAGTGATATGGTTTTTCTCCAGTATGAGTACGTTTATGAACTAATAGGACAGATTTTTCAGAAAATGCTTTCCCACATATTTCACAGTAGTGTGGCTTTTCTCCAGTATGAATACGTGTGTGTTCTGTTAAGCTGCTCTTATGTGAAAATTCTTTTCCACATATTAAACAGTGATATGGTTTCTCTCCTGTGTGAATACGTCTGTGTCTTTTTAAAGTCCCATTTTGAGAAAATGCTTTGCCACAGACTTCACAGTGATGTGGTTTTTCTCCAGTATGAATACGATTGTGTTTCTTTAAGCTGCACCTATCAGAAAAGTCTTTTCCACAAACTTCACAGTGATATGGTTTCTCTCCTGTGTGAATCCGTTTGTGTAATGTTAAAACATATTTTTCAGGAAATGCTTTTCCACAGATTTCACAGTGGTGTCGCTTTTCCCCTGTGTGAGTACGTTTATGCCTTATTAAGGTACCACTACTTGTAAATCCTTTCCCACATACTTCACAATGATATGGCTTCTCTCCGGTATGAACCCGTTTGTGAACTGTCAAAGATTCTTTCACAGAAAATGCTTTATCACAGATTTCACAGTGGTAAGGTTTTGAGTGCACACCTCTGTGTTTTTCACAATCACTCACATTAGAAAAAGCTTTCCCACAATCATCACACCTATATGGCTTCTCCCCAGTGTGAGTACGTTTATGTCTTGATAAATTACCAAGTCGAGAAAATGGTTTGCCACAGATTTCACAATGGTATCGTTTTTCTCCAGTGTGAATGAGTTGATGACTTCTTACATTATGAAACTGTGAAAATGCTTTGCCACAGATTTCACAATGAAATGGTTTCTCTCCAGTGTGAGTACGTTTGTGAATCTTTATGTAACCTTTATCAGAAAATGATTTTCCACATATTTCACAGTGAAATGGCTTCTCTCCTGTGTGTATACGCTTGTGTTCTGTTAAATAAGCTTTTACAGAGAATGCCTTCTCACACACTTCACAGTGGTATGGCTTTTCCCCAGTATGAGTGCGCCTATGAATAGCTAAATTACATTTAGTAGTAAGTACTTTACCACAAATGCTGCATTTGTAACGTTTGCTCACTTTCTGAAACATTCTCTCAGTTAGATTTTAGTTTTCTTTCACTCTATGAAGACATTAGTTGGTAGATAAATCTCTATCCCAGCACTGCTGACTTGCAGTATCCTCTGCAGAAATTCTTTCATCTGGAAATAGGTCCTGAAAGAAAAACAAACAAATAAATATTAGATACTAATGACCAAATATTTGTGAAATAACCACTTGTGTAGTGTGTGATTGACTATTCTCAACAAAATCTTATAAAGTTTTCATGATCAATACTCAATGGATCACACCTCTGATCTATATTGTCTACTTCTATGGTCTACCCCTGTATCTATGTTTATGTTCCATCAACCCTTCTGATACCAACCTGGCTGAAACTGCCTCTGGCTTTGTCGTAGAAATGTCTTATATTGAAAATTAATAGGAAGAAACAGCATCTCTGCAGAAATACGGTTAAAACATTTCTAGAAAATGTTCCCCAACAGATTGATTGTAGCTGTCTGTGAGTATGGTTGTATTTTATTCAACAAGCACTAATTTGATAACTGAAATCTTCTATTCAGTTTTTGTAGTGAGTGAATGTGTGAGTGATTGACAGAGAAAAACCGAGAGAGAGAGAGAGTAATTATGTATGTATGTATGAATGGCTTCAGTGACACACACTCACATACACGCACGCACACAGGTTGTTTTAATCGATTTTCTCGGTAACTATGGGGGCTAGGAAAAAATACAAAGCGCGTTCCAATCTATGCACTCGTCTCCACATGTGTGCCATTTTTCACGCGAATCCACTCAGCCGTTTGGCCGTGAACCTCGAGACAAGAAAGAATACAACGGTTGCCCATGTTCACTTTATTTTATAGATTATGGAGCCTGGTTTTGTAAGAAGGTTCTTCAGACAAAAAGAATGGCACCTCAAACAGCTCCCAATAATCTTTGCTTTCAAGGGGCTAGATTTTAGGTGCTAATGATATTTCCACATTTTCATGGATTTTTAGGTCTTCGTTTAATGTTGGAAATAACTGAACTGTATTCTAGAAGTGGAATCATGCTTTGATACAATGCCATTACTATTGTTTACTTTCTTCAGATTCTAATCATCCAACCAGATTTTTGTCTAGCTTTCATGGCCCTTTCTAGTCCGAAAAGAAGGGCACCCTACTATTTGAGGTGCTTAGAACTTTTACTTTCTCAGTCCTTTTATTATTTGACATTCAACAGATGTTTTCTGGGTTTTATGGAATGTCTTAAACGAGGGAATTTTTTGCATTAAATTTTTATCTTGTTTTCTTCTGACCATTTCAATAATTTGTTGAGATCATTTTGCAAAATATTTGGTAATTTTTGGTTACCTCACCCCACCCCTGTTTTATGGAAAATATCGTTACTTTTGGATCTAGTTCAAAACAGGGGCGCCAGTATTTTCTTAACGAAACACTTTGAAACTTGGGACACTGGTAGAATGTGTCATATAAAACATATTTTTCTTAGTCTTCTTTAGAAAAATTATTATATTGCAACTTATTTCATGTTAAAGTTGTCGTATTTCTGTAATTTCAACCAATGACTGACGTCCATTCAGCCGAATACATTAAGTGCTGACTACGTAAACAAACGATTCTCAAACGATTCTGGCGGTGATAAAATTATTATTTCCTTGTCAAAAAATGGCTGAAGCATATTGGCAGTAGCTAATAAACCTTTCTATTATAGGCACAAGGCCTGGTTTTTGAGGGAAGGGTTAGGGTTAGGGCAAATGTTGTACACATACAGTTCAGGCAGATGTTAACGAAATTATATTAAAAATAAAATGAAGGAAAACGAACACACGTGTGTTGCCTCTCTGCAAAATGTCAGAAGTAATGGAGATTAAATACGCTTTACATCGCTTAAACTGCCAAAGGAGTAACTGTAAACAGCTGAATACTTGTCAGTGATTGGTTGAAATTATCGAAATAAGACAATTTTTTACATGAATTAACTTCGAATACAAAATTTTTTTTCTGTTCTATAACACAAAATAGATAAGTATACGAAGTTTGAAAGTCTTTCGGTACCAAAAACACTACATAAAACATAAATGAAAACTGGTGCCCCCGTTTTGAACTAGATCCTTACTTTTGGTTATCTCCTCCAACGAAGAAAATTGTTTAATCCTCAATACAAAAAAATGAAAAAATGAAACATCTTACTGAATCTGATAATATTTTTATAACCAATCACAGCAGACCTATTGAAGAGGCCAAAAGTCAACAACGTGTTGAAGTATTGGATCTAAAACCCTTTTAATCCAAACTCTTGTCACAACATAAACTCGATTTTTTAGTTGGGAGATAACCCAATTTTTTAATAGGGGCGAGATAACCAAAAGGTACCTAATATTTTCGATATTTTTATGTCATATGTGAATGCTTGTAAAATCATACACTCTTAAATCTCCTACGTCATCAGTGGAAGAAAAAAAATTGAAGGGCTGACATAACTCTCCTTTGGGATTCTGGGCATTTCAATTTGTTGAACCTGTTGAAACTAAAAACTGATGAAAGATTTTGGTGCACAATTTGCAATCTAAATGCAAGATATTTTCCCTTTAACAAAAATATGTTCTTTGTTTCCTAACATGTACCTTCCTCGTAGAAGCTGTTCAGCCTGCAGAACAAACTGATGTACAAGTTTGATAAGAGAAGATGAAACCTTTTAAACCGGCAGGTTTTGTTATCTCTTACTAGAAATTCTTTCCTATTGATTGTTTACGTAACACAAGTTCAAGCTTAACAATAGAAGAACAGCTATGATATAAACGATAAAGCTACTAATTTCATTACCAAATATTTCTATTCTCTAATTTTTTTTATTTTTTATTAATGAATGTCAAGATTAGATTGAAAAATAATCAATAAAGATAATACTAATGAAAAGTCTAAGACTTGTACACCACTCGGAAATGTGGGTTAAAATAATATAATCAAACGGACTAAATGACGCCTCAGTCATTCAAAACTAACCTATTTAAGGTGCAAGATGAAAGTTGTCGGTATGTCATGTTATTTCAAGAGATATTCATCATCATCATAAGTATATCAGTGTATATTCAAATTTAAACAGCTGCCGTATTCGTTAATTACACTATTATATCCTCGAAATCCTTTCATAGTTTGGACAGTTGTCATATTCTTGTTTTGTCCAACTTCTTTCAAATATGGCAATATTTACGTTCGTGTAAGTAATGGGAAAATGATAACAATCAGAGCTCTGTATTAGGTATGTTAGATGAGGGGAGCCCCCTGATCTCTTTTGTTTACAGTTATCACAAACATCAACGTATTAGTTGGTGGGCTAGTTTTGATTTCAATTAGTCGCTTTCAACAGTGTTAAAATAATTTAACATATAAATGACTGACATGCTAAAAACTTACAATGGGAAAAGCACTGGTTCCTTCATTCCTTCTATGACTTTATCCTGGTGACATATCTATTACAAGTGATCGATGTTTTGTTGTTATTATCATATCCCTGGAGATTTTCTAGGGTCTGGATCATGATGAAAAGGCATAAGATAACAACATCAGAAAAGCAAGTGTCCGGTGTTAAGCAAGACCGGCGATTGAGGAATTTACTTTTTACAATTACGGAAAGCTTCCGCGAAGTTTCTGCTCCATATTATTATTGTTATTCGGGGTAAAAAACCCTGTAGTTATGCCTTAACTTGTAACATGACTTTAATTAGTAACATATCAAAAAATCTACAATATCCAATGCCTGTATATATTATAGATTGATTGAATGGAGTAAGAATCTCGAACATGTAAACATGCTTCCTACGTTCGGTATACCGTCCTTGGTTATATTTTCGGATCGATTATCCGAAAAATCAATTTCCCGAACAAAATACTCCTCGCCCGTCTAGTTCGGATAATTGAGTTTGTACTGTCTACACAGGTTATGCTCTACAATGGAAGTAACAATGTCAAGAGCACCATCATAACTGATCCAAAACAGCCTTGCATTTTGGGAGTCCAGTCGACATCAAACCAACATCTTTGGACAAAAGTAATTTAAATAAAGGAGGAAGGGATGCTTCGTTGGATTCGACTTAGGACGGGGAAACAATTGTCGACATGAAACACATAAAAACACTTTAGAAATAAACGTCGTCTTACGTCAATATAGTGTTCTTCTTTGTCTATTTTCTCCTCAATAAACATCCGTTATCAATGGTAAATAGCAGCAAATACCGTCCAAGTGCCATCGTTTCAGTTCGTTTCAGTTGAGGGAAATGGTTTGGAGGAAACCAAGATGGCGGTGTACACATCAATTCCATTGGTCATCTAAAGTCACGTGGCGTAGGCTTTTTTTTTTTTATCAGAAGGAATCTCTCAATTTATATATAACTTTAATGCCTTCATATTTCAGAGACAACTCTGTAGTGATTATCTCTGATTATCTCACTAAACGTAATCCAGCTGTTTAGTATTGTATGTAATTTGGAAAGATTTTTATTTGCATAGGGCTTTTTTGTTAAGCTACGTGCTAATAAATGAAATCAAGTAAGGGAGATAAATGCAATAACTTGAAATCTTCGGAAAATATCGAAAATGTATTTCGGTAATGTATGTTGTCATTAAAAACAACTGGTAAAAATAGCGTACATATTTATTTTTTATAACACTAGCGAACGATAGTCTATTCATTTGGCAAAACAAATAAGTCATTTTACTATTGGTTAATATATAGATCCGCACCCGGTGGAAAAAATTTTTTTTAAATAGTGTAGTAGTTGAAGTGCACCGTATATTGAACAAATATGAAGGAAAAAATGCGCGCTGCGAAGGGGGGGGGGGGCTCGGAAAATTCATACAACCCGAGCACTAAATCTCAACGTCCGGTCACAGGAGTGAAGCAAAAATCATGTAATACTTCTAATGCAATGTATATTGAACAAATATGAAGGAAAATATGCGCGCTGGCAAACGGGGGGTGGGGAGAGGGCTCGGAAAATTCACACGGTCAGCCCTGCACAACCCGAGCGCTGAATCTCAACGTCCGGTCACAGGAGTGAAACGAAAATCATGTAATACTTCTAATGCAATGTATATTGAACAAATATGAAGAATTTTCTTTTATTCTTTTACTTGTTTTAGTCATTTGACTGCGCCCATGCTGGAGCACCGCCTTCAGTCGAGAAAATCAACCGCAGGACTTATTAAGCCTAGTACTTTTTCTATCTGTTTCTTTTTGCCGAACCGCTAAGTTACGGGGGCGTAAACACACCAGCATCGGTTGTCAAGCGATGGTGGGGGAACAAACACACACACACACACATATATACGACGGATTTCTTTCAGTTTCCGTCTACCAAATCCACTCACAAGGCTTTGGTCAGCCCAAGGTGCCTCGCAGTGGGACTGAACCCGGAACTATGTGGTTGGTAAGCTACTTACAACACAGCCACTCCTGCGCCATTATAGAAATGTTTTTCATACAATTCTCTTTTAGGGTTAGGCACACATGCGCAAAAGGGAACAATTTGACCGTTGGAATCATGGTCAAATGAATGTGTTCGACACAAAATTCCTTTTCTTTTGCGAACAAAAGGAATTTTTGCGACGAAGGCATTCATTTGACCATGATTCCAACGGTGTGCCCAACCCTAAAAGAGAATCATTTGAACAGCGACAACCAGTAAAACGTGTGATTGTACACACAATATGACTTTGAAGAAGGCCAGATCGCTGGATGGATTTGTGTGGCGGTGCGGAAATTGTAGGGAAAGCATTTCTATAAGGACGAAGACTTTTATGGAAAAGTCAAAGTTGTCATTGCAGAAAATTTTTCTCATTGTCTTTCTCGAACATATTGCGGAAGTTTATCCACCCTAAACTCCACCAGCATGGCTTCTCCGAACACACTTCTCGACAAAACTCATTTTCTGCAATGACAAAACTTTATTTATTTTATTATTTATATCCTTATTCCTATTTCTTCTAGGTCCTTTAAAATTATTATTAGAGCAATCGTGGCCTACATTTTGGGCATAATATCCAGCTTTGCCGAGTGCCATGTTATAGTGGACTGCGTTTTTGTTAAAAATATCCTCATTACATGATATATTAGATATTCTTCTAAAAATATAAACTAAAAAATTTTGCATGCATGAGCGTGATCGTTACTAGCGTCGCCTTCCAGGCATATGAAAAAAACATTCGAGCCTGGTCATTGCCAGTGCTGCTGGACTGGCTCCTGTGCAGGTGGCACGTAAAATACACCATTTTGAGCATGGCCGTTGCCAGTACCACCTGACTGGCCTTCATGCCAGTGGCACGTAAAAGCACCCACTACACTCTCGGAGTGGTTGGTGTTAGGAAGGGCATCCAGCTGTAGAAACTCTGCCAGATCAGATTGGAGCCTGGTGCAGCCATCAGGTTCACCAGTCCTCAGTCAAATCGTCCAGCCCATGCTAGCATGGAAAGTGGACGTTAAACGACGAATTAGGATAATTACTTCCAATATTTATATACTTAAGATTGGAGTTAAGCTTGTGGAATAAAGAGCAGATTTTCAATCCAAAAAGGTATAATTATGTAGAGCAAATATAGACTTGAAATACAGGGGTCCTGAATGGACAGAATTCTGCTTTTATTATACACATGCACGCGCATAGCTGGCTTTTTTTTAGTTCCCATCAACCAGATTCACTCACAAGGCTTTGGTCAGCTTGGGGCTATTGTAGAAAGCACTTACCTAAGGGGACATTCAGTGGGATTAAACGCATTTCTTAAACCACTCAAATGATTCTTGAGAACCAAAACTGGAATAAATTTGCTTAGAAGGAGACTGGCTGTGTCGTTAGCTTCCCAACCACAAGTTTAGTCCCACCACTGGCACTTTGGGCAAGTGTTTTCTACAATAGCCTTAGTCTGACCAAAGACTGGTGAGTGAATTTAATAGAAACTGAAAGAAGCTTATCACGTGTGTGTGTAATCGACAATGCATGATAGTTATGTAGTTGTGAGTGTGCGTGATGTAACCAGTGACATCCATTTCCAATATTCTGTACAAAAAAAGTCTGGTCATGAGAAAATATTATTTTGCTAGGAAATATGAAGAGCCTGTAGCTGTAGAAAAATCTGCCTTAAACTCGTACAAACTATACAATCATGGAAAAGCTGACATTAAAACAATGATTACGATTATGATGATGATAATATCCCCACTTTGTTTACAACATTGATCACTCAACAAAAGTATTTTCATTTCAATCTTTTATTCAATAATATTTTTTTGTGTGAGTTTCTTTTTTTTTTTGTTTTGATTTAGTTTCCAAAAACAATTTTAAATGTACGAAGTGGCAGGTGATGGATTTTGGAGGGGAAAAAAAAAGGTTAGCAATAAACCAACCAAGATGTTTTTGGAAATTATTTAAAATTTTTCATTTTTCATTTTTTTTTTTTTTTTAAATATTTTATTTTAAATTATTAAATGTTTCTACTAAAAAGTTTTTGAGGGTATTTTTTTTTAAACAAACCCCTTTCACCTGACCCAAGATAAACTTTATTTTCCATTCCTACCTTTTAAAAAAAAAAAAAAAAAAATCTATAATTTTCATTTACTTTGTATCTTGTTTCAGTTAATCCACCCCCCTTCTCCCCCCACTCCCAACACAATTTCAAAGCACTAACATTAGCTCTGAACAGGAATCCCCTTTTTTTAAATTATTTTTTTATGTATTTTTTTTCATTGAGGGGCAAAAAAAATTAGGGTAGACAAAAAAAAAAAAAAAAAAAAAAAAACTTGCCCCTTGTCTACTGATCGCAAGATATATATATATATATATATATATATATAACAACGATTTTTGAAAAAAAATCTTGAAGAGGAAAAATGCTTTCCCCTTTTCTTTCATCTCCAATTTTTATTCCAGAGTTATTGTCCAGTTATCCATTATATTGACTCCAGGTTTGCGAATTACTAATACTTTGGTTTCAGTATAATATTTTGTTTCAAGAATTTTTGATGGTGATCCTAAAATAAGAAAATTAAAAATATATACATACACATATATTACAGGTACTTTTAATTAAAAAAACATGCACCAATTCTAAATATCAATCCATTTTCGGTGTCCACTATGGCTGGGAGTCATAAATGTAAAGTCAGGCACATTCTCAGAAGGGTCCTATAAAAAGCATCATCATTGAACTTTTCCAATTACTAATGGGTGTTCCCTCCTGGACCTACTTTGGTGTCCCTAAATATGCATCTTTTGGGCTCCCATTCTGCATGAAGAACAAGCTGCAGGTTTACTGCTGGTTGTACTGGCCACCACCTTAGGGTAATACTCGTCCACGAGGGTATCTGCCCCACCAGCCTTCTCCCTGCACTATGTTGCTCTCCATCATCAACTTATTTACCTGCTACCATAATGCCCACGTATATCTACTGCAACCTTCACCTGCAAGCCTCTCCTATATTTCTCTCCATTTGCTACAATCACCTGATCCACCCCACTAAAAAGCCCAAGCTTCTATATCACCTCATTGAGTCTCACCCATACCCAACGTCCCTCAAGGGCATGTCTCAACATCTGTACCCATCATCTCACATTAGCAGTATCTTACTTTCCAACTGGGGTAAGCATGTATCTACTCCACAGCAAGACAACTCCATCTGTTCCCTCTACACCTTAAATCTCCCAAATGGCACAAAACCACATCCACTCAATACTATTTTTCCACCTCCCAGTTAAGGCTTTTTAATTGTGCAAGGCACCTAGTAACCCTATTGGTGCTCGTGACAAAGCACCCAATACACTAGAAAGTAGTTGGCATTAGAAAGCGCATCCAGCTGTAGAAATCATGTCAAAGACTATACCTTACCAGCGCCTGTCAAACTGTCCAACCCATGCCAGCTTGGAAAACAGACATTAGATAATAAGGGGATGAATCCTTCCACTGAAGATCTGAACATCCCTTGTGACAGGTGATGTGGTATGGCTATTTTTACACTCTTTCATTATTACAAGCTAGGATTTGTACTGGACCTGTGACACATTCTAAATATTTTCTCTATTCAGTGAAAAAGCCAATATACTAAAGTACCATAAGAAATCCACCTTTTCAAATAATTAACTTAAGTGCATAAGGAACTGATTCTTGCCAGTGAAGAAAACAGAGGCAAGATTGAAAGCAGCCCTCTCACACACAACCAAATGAACTCACCATTAACTGATAGTGTTGGTTTCATCGGTTGTTTCTCCAGACCTGCAATTATTATTCTTTCTATCCACTCTTTAGTTCTATATGTTGTCTGTGGATTCACCAATCTGAAATAAAGAAAACAAAAATGTGTCCAGTATTCAGTAGAGGATAGTAAAAATATGAAGATTTGTTACACTCAAAGCATCTGGTGTTGGTCATAGCACAGAAAGAATAAATACCAAGGTTGATAATTTTACACTTAAATGGAAAATATTCATTTAACCTTTTGGAATTACAGAGATGTACTTGCATAGCATGTGACTTGATCTGCACAAAGTTTTGTCAGTGAACAGGTCGTGGTTTCAGAGCAACAGAAATATTTTGACAAATTAAATTTGAAGTGTTTTTTTTTTTTTTGTGTTATTAAATGGCTTATAAACATCTTCCACGTTGCAATTGTTATTAATTCAAACCAACCACACCTGGCCCAAATATTCTACCTGTTTTATATTTATACTGGTCAGATCTGGCTCCTCTCACCTACTCTACAATGTCATACTAAAAACAATTAAATCATTGAAGTTTTTAAGCTATGAGATAATCCAGATTAATACAAAACAATGTGAATAAATAAGCATCACATTTGAAAAAGTAATCCGAATGCCAAGGGGTTAAGACCACATTGTAGGCACAAGCGTGACTTTGCTTCTCAACCACATGGTCCTGGGCGCAGTCCCACTGCGTGACACTTTAGGCAAATGCTTACTAGGGCCTCAGGCTGACCAACTTCTTGCAAATGGATTTGGTAGATAGAAACCAACAGATAACTGTTGAAATCATGCCACAGCAGACAGCTGGGAGTCTGGACAGCTCCTTGCCAGCCAGCTCCACGTCAAACTGTCCAACCCATGCCAACATGGAAAGCAGACATTAAACAATGATGATCTCACACACACACACACACACACACACACAGTCATTGTCATACAAGCAATGTCCTTTGCATCCACTATTTTGTGAAGTCTAGCAAGACCTTCGAACACTGGGCCTCACCGAGGCGATGACTACTGACAGAGACCTTTGGAAATGTGCTGTGCGTGAGAAGACTCGGCAAGCCAAGTGAGATCGTTGCCAGTGCCCCTGGACTGGCTCTTGTGCAGGTGGCACATAAGATGTACCATCCTGAGCGTGACCGTTGCCATTACCGCCTGACTGGCCTTGTAGGGTTTTCGAGCGGGATCGTTGCCAGTGCCCCTGGACTGGCTCTTGTGCGGGTGGCACATAAAAGACACCATTTCGAGCGTGGCCGTTTTCGTGCGGGTGACACGTAAAAGCACCCACTACACTCTGAGTGGTTGGCGTTAGGAAGGGCATCCAGCTGTAGAAACTCTGCCAAATTAGATTGGAGCCTGGTGTAGCCATCCGGTTGCACCAGTCCGCAGTCAAATCGTCCAACCCATGCTAGCATGGAAAGCGGACGTTAAACGATGATGATGATGATGGCCATGGGGAAATATCTCACTAGGAAAATGGTGAGGTTGGTAAACTTCAACAAATTCTGTCTGACACGCAAGGAAAGACAAGTGGATGCTAAAATGGTTGTTATAGTTACACAAAATGCTAAGGTTTTTGATATATCAGAGAAAGGTTCTCCAGTTGGTTTTATAGGAATTATGCCACAGTTCTTCATATTTAAACTTGTAACAATAGTTAAGCTACAATTATACATTCTTGCGAGAAAAACAAAACTTACTTGGTGGATAATGTATTTTTTTCAAATGTAAATTCTTGATGTGCAAACTCTGCTTGTTTATATTTTGTGGAATGATAATCATCAATATAAAGATCTCCTTTGGCAACATCCTGAGAAAAAAAGAGAGACGGGGGAGTCAGATACAAAGCATTATAATTTTGGTCCTTTCCTGCTACTACATATACAACCAATCTAAAATACCTCAACAGCAATACAGAATTAGTGTAAAACTAATAGAAATGAGGTGGTATATGAGGGAGATGTACTGTTGTAAGTTTGTCAGCAGGTGGGGGGGGGGGATCACATTGTCATGTAGAATAACAGACAAAAAATTTGAGGCATGTTATTTAAGAAAAATGGGAGATTCTTTGTTGAAAACACCTATGATTAAAGGTAAACCAGTTATGACACTTAGACCTGTTCAGGAGATTCTGAACCATATTATCTCATTTTAAAGCAGTGTGATGTAATTTCAAGGATTTTTGACTTAGTCTTGAGTCACCCAACCATGTAGAGATGCTTGCCTAAATTGGTTTTTACCTTTAGTATGGTCCTTAAAGGATTGTTATATGCTAACATAAGCAGTTGGTTCCCACTGAAAAGTTAACAGTTTATGAAGAAATTTTCAGATGGGGATACTTACATTTCTGTCAAGACATACAATCAAAGAGAAAGGGTCATGTCTCATCAAAATAGACGAACGCCGCATGCGATACTTCCTTGGAATAATGAAGCCACCACGAATATATACAGGAATCTAGGGAGAAAAAGAGAGAGAAAAAAAAAAAGGAAGCACATTTCAGTATCTTTGATGTTTTTTCCTTATAGAGAACATAGAGAACTCATTTCTTTATAATTTACATCTCTCAAAGAAGTTGAAAATGAGTTTGTTTATCATTGAATTTAATCAACAAAAGAATAAATTAATATATTCCTATCCTTTTGTTCCGTTGTTATTAAAGAATCTTGACATTAGTTATTTAATTAGTATTTACAATGTGGAAGGTGTTTATAAGCCATAAACCATTAGATTTACTTCAACATTTAAATTCAATTTGCCAAAATTAAAGTTAAAATGAAGTGAATCTAACAGTTTTTGTGTGTTTTTAAATGGCTTATAAACACCTTCCATGCTGCAATTGTTTTTTTTCAGCACACAATCTCAGATCAGGTCACTTGCTATGCAAGTACATCTCCATCATCGTTTAGCATGGAAAGTGGATGTTAAATGATGATGATGGAGATGTACATGCATAGCAAGTGACCTGATCTGAGATTGTGTGCTGAAACAAACAATTGCAGCAGGGAAGGTGTTTATAAGCCATTTAAAAACACAAAAACTGTTAGATTCACTTCATTTAAATTTTAATTTTGGCAAATTAAATTTGCGTAGCTCAGTGGTTAGGGTATTCAGCTCAAGACAACAAGGTTAGGAGTTCGATTCCTGGTGGAGCATTGTGTCCTTGAGCAAGACACTTCATTTCACATTACTCCACTCAGCTGGCAAAAAGGAGTTGTACCAGTATTTCAAAGGGCCAACCTTGTCACATTCTGCATCATGCTGAATCTCCCTCAGAACTACATTAAGGGTACACCTGTCTGTGGAGCGCTCAACCACTTGTACGTTAATTTCACGAGCAGGCTGTTCCTTTGACCAGATCAACTGGAAACTTCATCATAACCAATGGAGTGCCAATTAAAATAAGTACAATAATCCCTCGCCATATTGTGGTTTATTTAAGCTTATGCCGATTCCTCCATGGTGTTGTTTTGTATTTATAAAATAAATGTATACAAATTATAAAAATAATAGAAAAGAAAAATACAGTACAGTACTGTTTCTACTTCATTGATTTCCACCTATTGTAGCGGGTTTTGGAATGTAATGCCCGTGATAGTTGAGGGATTCCTGTACATGTTTCTGAATAACAAAAAAATGCATTAAGAAACAGAAAAAAATTGCAAATGCTTACCTTATCTAAAGGAGCATCTACTTGGACGCTCTGACCACCAGCAAAACTCTTGAAGTTCATAATGTCATACCAGATCTACCAAAAACAGAATTTACAAACACATTTATCAAGTAATATAAATACAGTAGAATTGATTGACTTCAACTAGTAAATTGGTTAATAGAACTTTTACCAATTTCATCACAGAAAGTACTTGTTGTAATAAAACTCTTTTCACTAAGAGAGGTAGTTAAGTGAGAATATTGCTCTTGATTGAGTTGAATGAATGGTCAGCAGTTTTGTGAGAGAGTAAATCAATCAGAAGCCATATACAACAGAAGACCGAGTCTTAGTAATTTAAACAATTATTAACATTTTATTATAAATGTGTTCAATACAGCAGATTGAACAGACTCCTGAAACTGAAGCAAAAAGGAGTTTCTGGGTGCCCACTCATGACTTCAAAGGTACACAAGGTGTCTGCAAAAATACATGTAAAGAGTCGCTAATATTTTCGTGGCAGTCATCATCACCATTCAACATCCATTCTCCATGCTGGCATGGGTTGGATGGTTTGACCAGGCCAGCACACTGGAAGGCTGTGCCGAGAGACAGTTTGATTTGGCAGGGCTTCCTACAACTGGACATCCCTCCAAACGCCAACCACGCAGAGTGCTTTTACCTGTCACCAACACAGGTACAATTTGTGTGACACTGGTATCAGCCACGACCTCAATTTTGTTTGGCTTGATGGATCTTAAGTACGACATAATGCCAAAGGTCTTGGCCATTGCTTCCGTGAGGCCCAAAACGCGAAAGGAACTTGGCCACTTTCCTCCATGAGGCCCAATGCTTGAAACGAACAGCCACCTCGCCTCTGTGAGGCTCATTCAAAAGGAACTCAGCCACCTTGCCAGGGTTAGCAAGCTGAGTGCCAGAGATTATACATGATGGCTGTACTTAAGTGGAGTTACCATACTAGTGATTGAAAGTAGAAGAGATGTGCGTGCCATAACACATTGGTTGAGAAATCAACACAGACAGCACAGCGAGGATTTGTTGACAAAACAAATTCCAAGTGGCAACTCTCGAGGCAGTTAACTTTTAGGCAGATCAGAATGAGGCCAATACGAATTAATGCGCCCACAACTATATGAGGGCCTGCATTACTCAATATGGTATCCGACTACACCAAAGGGAAAATAAGCCCAACATGTGGCTACAACACCATTGGGAGATCAATGTTTTACTTTCAGCCAGCAGCATATTTTTGCATGCACAGGTATGGCTATGATAGATGTGGCTGTATGCTAAAGTAATTCACTTATCAATGCTGTGGTGCTAGGTTCAGTTCAATTGCATTGCACCTTGACTGAACAAAGTCTTGCCAGTGGATTTTGTGGATGAAAACTCTCTCTCTCTCTCTCTCTCTCTCTCTCTCTGTCTGTCTCTCTCTATCTCTGTCTGTCTCTCTGCGTGTGTGTGTGTGTGTGTGTGCGTCTCTTCATTTCAAATGTTAACACTTTATCTGCCATGGTAGGGTCTGAAAGAATGTATAAAAGTTTAATTCGTCTGAAGAGTGTAATAGGTAAGGGCCTTGAAATACCCCTCAGCTTTTATTTCTAGATTAACAAAATCACGACTTTCTTACAATTCGTGAAAGCATGTAGCTTTGTGGTTAGGGCGATGCACTCAATCTTACAATCATGGTTTCCATGCCAAGACTGGGCAGTACTTTGTATTCATCATCATCATTTAATGTCCACTTTCCATGCTGGTATGGGTTTGATGGTTCAACTGAAGACTGGCAAGCCAGGAGGCTGCACCAGGCTCCAATCCTAATGCCGACCACTCTCAGAGTGTAGTGGGTGCTTTTTACACGTCACTGGCATCAACCACCTTCAGATGGTGGTTTTTTTACATGCCACCGGAATGGGAGCCAGTCAGGTGGCACTGGCATTGACCATGTTTGGATAGTACTTATCATGTGCCACCAGCACAGGTGCCAGTCAGGTGTCATGACTCTTCAACAAAACACTTTATTTCATGTTACCCCAGTCTACTCAGCCATGCATTCCAACAATAGCCAAGAAATTAACCTTGCAACAGACTGGCATCCCGTTTGGAGTTAATGGCTTTAATCCCACTAATTCATATGCTATGGGCACTGGGGTAAGTTCCAGCTCACAGATCACTGAAATTTATGAAAACAGAATTTTTAAGAAATTCAATAAACAATTACCAACCTCTCCTTTGCCAGGAAAGTGAACATCAGTTGATGCTACACCAGGATCAACTACAGGTTTGACCAGTAAAGCAGGACCTAACAATGAGAATTGGAGCAAAATTAAGGAAATAAAATCATTTAAAAACAAAGCAGTGGTAATAAACATCAACACAATGAGCCAAAGACATAATTAACGGACCTAAATTAAGACATAATTAACGGACCTAATTAAGAACTGATAATACAATTAAATGTTCTACCTATTGTTAATCATTAACATTATTTTTCATTTTATCCCCTGTCAAATAGGCAAACTGAAATGAGATAGTAATGATAAACATTTAGCAAGAGAGTCGCCTTACTGGCACTTGTGCCAATGGCACGTTAGAAAACATTCGAGTGAGGTCGTTGCCAGTGCCGCTGGACTGGCTCCTGTGCAGGTGGCACGTAAAATACACCATTTTGAGCATGGCCGTTGCCAGTACTACCTGACTGGCTCTCGTGCCGGTGGCACGTAAAAGCACCCACTACACTCTTCGAGTGGTTGGCGTTAGGAAGGGCATCCAGCTGTAGAAACTCTGCCAGATCAGATTGGAGCCTGGTGCAGCCATCGGGTTCACCAGTCCACAGTCAAATCGTCCAACCCATGCTAGCATGGAAAGCAGACGTTAAACGATGATGAACTTAGTGTTTACATCAGACACTTTGGAAGTTATAATTATCTAACGTCCATGTTCCATACTGGTATGGGTTGGATAATTTGACAGGATCCAACTGGTCTAGAGACAACATTGTGCTCTGATGTCTACTGTTGTATGGTTGCCATGGCTGGATGTTCTTCCTAATGCTAACCACTTGAGAGCATGTACTGAATGTCTTATCTTGCCACCAGCATTTGTGAGATCACCGTGCGGCTCACAGGTTTACGAACCCTGAGGTAGGGGGAGGATTTGGTGCTAGAAGATGAGGAGTTAAAGATGCAAAAAATTATTTCAATACACAGAAGTGTGTCGGAAGTTTGAAACATGGTGAATGTGTGTGTGTGAATCATGGCACTCCGTCGGTTAACAGTTATCAAAGTTAACTTTTTGGTTAATGGATTAACGGTTAACGAAGTTAACTTCTCAATTAACAGTGCCCACCTTTGGCTGTATGTAACTTAATATTATTGTCTTCGCTCTCGCTCTCTGTGCATGTATGAAATGCACATGTCCCTCAGTGTGAGGGTTAGGGTTAGGGTTATTTTTTTTACTAGTTTCAGTCACTGAACTGCAGCCAAGCTGGGGCACTGCCATCAACAGCTTTATTCATCAACAGCTTTATTCATCAACAGCTTTATTCATCAACAGCTTTATTCATATCAACCCCAGTACTTAAGCCTAGTACTGTATCAATCTTTACTTGTTATGCGACATTCATAAACAACAATACAAGTTTAATCACAGACATGGACACTGATACAAGGATAGACATTCAAAAGACTTCTGAAACTAGTTTAAATTTGTGATTATTTTTTGAATTTAATTGAAACTCAAGGGTCTTACTTAGAAATATAGTAACAAAAGGGTTAATGATAATAATGATACAGCAGAGGAGAGAGAGAGAGGATGGGTGAAAGGGGACACTTGACCAAGGTAGTACACAGAGGGACTAAATTCAATGCCCTTCTTTGCCACCCAGCCATAGCAACACGTCTGCAACAATGAAATAATTTTACATACCAAGCAGATATTCATCATCTGTTTTAAAAATTGAAGACTCCTCAGGAAATTCAACCCACAATGGCATCATGACAGGCATTCCAGATTTTTCACTGTGTCTAAACAAAGTGTACCAATATGGTAGGAAGGTGTAACGAGTGTGTATAGCATTTCGGATTATGTTTTTGTTCATTTCTGGCAGCAACCAAGGTTCTCGACGCTTAGTATCTAAATGAGCATGAGCTCGAAAAAATGGTTGGAAAGCAGCAGCCTATGAAAGAGGTAAATCACAGAGATGAGACATAATATTAATTTGTAGATTGAGATAATTAGATACAAGTTGTTTAAAGTAGCTGGATGGACAATATATCATCAACGACTTTGTTAATTGACCAATAATCAGTTCACACATTCATTATAGGTATACCAATGTGTGTGTGCATTGCCATAGTTCATTCAAAATTGTAAATATTTTGAAGTAGCAAATGATAGACTAAATCTACTGCCCAGTGTAACATTCGGTGCCAGTCTGCTTCATTACAGTGATTCTGGTCCAGGTATCCAGTCTGACAATAACTTGATGCCCTGTTGCAATGAACCACAAGTCGACTAAACCACATACAAGCAATATGGTCACAGAAGAAGTAGGCAGAAGATAATTGTCTTAATGGGAAGTTGCCAAGATAGATACAATGAGTACATATACCAGTTCTGACAAACATTAGTATGATGATAATAATAACAACTAGTTTATCTTAAGCTTGTTCAACGATTTGTACTTACTTGATACCAGCGTGTCAGTAACTCAGGGTCGGGATTACGGAAGAAACCACCAATGTCAGCTCCAGAGAATGGCATCCCAGCAACATTCAGTGACAGCATCATTGGTACAGACATTTTCAAGTGACCCCATTCACCTGTGTTATCACCAGTCCAGACAGCAGCTGAAGAAAGAATATTGTTTACCATCAGTTAAATTTACATTACCTAAATAATAACAATGATTTCAAATTTTGGCACAATTTCAGGGGTAGGGTGGGGGTAAACGGATTACACCGACTCCAGTGCTCGACTGATACTTGTCTTACCGATCCCAAAACAATGAGAGGCAAAGATGACCTTATTGAACTCAGAACGTAAAAACAGATGAAATGCTGCTAAGCATTTTGCTCGGCATAACTACAATTCTGCTGTTATGTTTTGTCTTGGTGTAAAAGATGGGCTACAGCAAATATTCTGCTCAATACCACAGATTTGCTTGTCAGTTGCTTGACCATGACCATTTGAGCATGTCCCTTGGTGGTTGATGATGTGCGCATCTCTCATCACGAGCAGAAGTAGTGAAGGAGCATCATAGCCATGTGTTGAGAGGAATTCTTTCGGGTTTGAATAATTTACCTTTGGAAACATGGGTGTTTCGTTCAGCATTCTTAAACCTTATTTGGGTACCTTTTGAGCAGGATGGGCTACTCAACCTGAAGAAAATTCTAACTGGACCTCACCTGCAAGGTCATGTAATGTTTATCTTGATACAACATCCCAGGTTGCATACATATGGTTGTGGTGCATGTGCCTGGTGTATCCTTATCAGACGAGTAGTCATGATGGGTATACTAGGCTTTACATATTTGTAACCCAGTGTCATTTTGATGCGCTGCTCTCACTCAATAATAATTATGGTTACAGATTCTGGTACAAAGCCAGCAATTTTGAATGGAAGAAGCAAGTTGATTACATCCACTAGAGTACATGACTAATACTTGATCAATCCCAAAAGGATGAATGGCAAAGTTGATCATAATGGGATTTGAACTCAAGAGAGCCAGCAGAAATACCATTAAGAACTTTCTCCAATGTGCTGACAATTCTGCCAGCTCACCACCTTCAAATATCATCAGTGTTTTAACATCCACTTTTCCTTGCTTGCATGGACCAGACAGAATTTGCTGAAGCAGATTTTCTATGGCTAGATGCCCTTCCACTTGTGAACACTCACTCATTTCATCATTTAACATCCATCTTCCATGCATCCAGGGGTAGGACAATTGACAGGAAAGGCATCCAGTCATGAAAGCATGGAAAAGTCGACTTTAAAACAATAATGGTGACAATCTAGTAATATAGCTAATGAGGGTTGACATGGGTTATACAACACCCATCAACAATCGGCACAAAATGTAAGAAAAGTGTATTTTTCGTACAAATTAATTTGTTAAAATTGTTTGTATCGTTCTTTTCTTGGGTTGTTATAGAATTTGTTTTTGTTTTAAAAGACTTAAATGCAAAAAGTTCTTACCATATCTTTGAGAACCAGCAAATATTGCCCTTGTAAGAACAAATGAACGTTCTTGATAATTTGATCTTGCAAGAATACCTTCCATTGTTGCACGATGCTGAAATGAAAAAGATTACACGAAATTCTATCAAAAACAAGAAAAGCCACCAGTACCTCCTCAGTATCTGATATGTTAAGTATTTACCCCTAATTCTCATCCCCTAGCATGTATCACTCCCCCATCAACTGCTGCAATCACATCACCTGAGAGCAAAACTGGAACATACTGCACTCCCTCCCTCCTCGGGACCACCTCCATTCCTCATTATCATTCCTGCCCACACTATTTCTACCAAGCACCTCCTTTCTGTGCCACTGCCCACTATCCCCTCTGCCAAACTCCATTCCTAACACCTATCTGCTATCATTCTCAATGCCCTCCGATAGCTATCATCATGCCTTACTTACTTATAGCCCCATAAGTATCTTTGATCTCCCTCACCACTGCTCGTACACTTTGCACATTATCCCTCTACATTCTGATCTATTCACCTTCCTGCGTCACCCCCCCCCCCCCTATCTCGCCATATTGGTATTTCTCTTCAACTGCTCCTCTACCCATGTTCAACACTAACAACATTCATCCCTACACGCATCTATTACCCCTATCTTTCACATTCTTATGAATGTATCTACTCCCTCCCACAACCCCCTGTCCATACACTCAGCCTCTTGTACCTTGAAAATTTGTTCTTGCACTGTCCCTACCATTCTGTTATCTCCTTTGGCCATGTTATGCCTCCTTAACAAGACATCTGAGCCAGTCCTTCTTTCATCACTTGGCATAAAGCCACCCACTTCCACCTTCTCCTCACAAATACTTCCCTCTTAGTAATGGGAGTTTTTTCTCAGTTCTTTTTGTCTTGTAAGTTTACACAGCAACCTCACTGCTGTTGGTAGCATGAAAAAAAAAAAAGAAAAAGAAAAAAGCACCCAGTACACTCTGCAAAGCAGTTGGCATCAGGAAGAGCATGCAACCACAGAAACCATGCTAAAGCAGAAACTGGACACGAAATGAGTTTTCTTTGGATTTTACCATTTTCCCCCCTTCTTTTTAATACTCCACTGGATTCATCCTGCTACCTTGTCAGCAGGGATACTTGGTTGTGAGACTGGCTTTGCACTGTGCAATTACTTCCAACAATGTTCATGTGGATATTGGTAACTATGAACAGAGCAACTACGAAGTAGGTAAGTCCCAGTCAAATGTGGGAACCACAAAGGATGGAGTCAATGAAGAAACCTCTAAATGGTTATTTGAACAGCTAGAAGTAGTAACCAAATTCCAACATATCATACACACTACTAAAGGAAAGGACACATTAGATAATGAGATTCTGTATATACTGAAAAGTTACAGTCATGGGTGGAAAGCCTTTGATCTGAGGTGTACAGCTAAAGGGTAAAACAAGGGGAAAAAAATAGATAGGATTACTTAAACATGAAACTAAAAGTGGGTCCTTGCATAAATATGGATTTGTTTGGACTTTAATAGTGTGGATGGATGAGGTGGATAGCTAGCTTCATTATTTACCAACCTAAGCAAAATTGTTTTGGAAATGTAAATCTGAAAACTATTCATAAGAACATTTCTCTACAGTATATTCTCAACTGATCATTAACAAATAAGGAAACTCGTGAAAAGAAAAATCATTTCCTTCAAGAAAAACCTGCAGCAAACCAGTTTACACAAAAATCTCTTGAATTAAATGGCTAGAAAGAATCTATATACTCACTACATGCATTCCATATATATTGTGAATATCACGATGTTCCCATCCATTCACATGGATTAAGTCTTTCGGCATGGTAATCTCTGGGCCATTGAATACAGATGGCTCGTTCATGTCATTCCATATAAAAACATCCTTTGTACTTCCTTTGTATTCTTTGAAATCAAATTTACTAGCCCACCACTCACGTACATTTGGATCCAAGAAATCGGGCCAGCTGGATGATCCTGAACGAAAAAAAAAAATGGGACAAATCAATAAGATTGAATAGAATTGCCTATGTTAAGTTTACAAACTTAGGAGGCTAAACAGTCCTTTTAATAAGTAGATAGAAAAAGAATTCTACACACTGGATAAATCTATGCAGTGACACTACAACAATATACGACTGTAATCTGCGTGAGAGAGAGATATGATGTATTATCTTAAGTTAAATAACTAACTTAATCTTTACAGAAATAATATATCATCATCATCATCATCATCATCGTTTAACGTCCGCTTTCCATGCTAGCATGGGTTGGACGATTTGACTGAGGACTGGTGAAACCGGATGGCAACACCAGGCTCCAATCTGATTTGGCAGAGTTTCTACAGCTGGATGCCCTTCCTAACGCCAACCACTCAGAGAGTGTAGTGGGTGCTTTTACGTGTCACCCGCACGAAAACAGCCACGCTCGAAATGGTGTCTTTTATGTGCCACCCGCACAAGCCAGTCCAGGGGCACTGGCAACGATCTCGCTCGAAAATCCTACAGGAGCCAGTCAGGCGGTACTGGCAACGGCCACGCTCAAAATGGTGCATCTCATGTGCCACCCGCACAAGAACCAGTCCAGGGGCACTGGCAACGATCTTACTTGGCTTGCCGGGTCTTCTCACGCACAGCACATTTCCAAAGGTCTCGGTCCGTAGTCATCGCCTCGGTGAGGCCCAATGTACGAAGGTCTTGCCTCACCACCTCAGCCCAGGTCTTCCTGGGCCTACCTCTTCCACGGGTTCCCTCAACTGTTAGGGTGTGGCACTTTTTCACGCAGCTATCCTCCTCCATTCTCACCACATGTCCATACCAGCGCAATCGTCTCTCTTGCACGCCACAACTGATGCTTCTAATGTTCAGCTTTTCTCTCAAGATACTTACACTCTGACGGGTATTCACATTGACATTACACATCCAACGGAGCATACTGGCTTCATTCCTTGCGAGCTTACGTATGTCCTCAGCAGTTACAGCCCATGTTTCACTGCCATGTAGCATGGTTGTTCGTACGCATGCGTCATACAGTCTGCCTTTTACTCTGAGTGAGAGTCCCTTTGTCGCCAGCAGGGGTAAGAGCTCTCTAAACTTTGCCCAGGCTATTCTTATTCTAGCAGCTACACTTTCAGCGCACCCACCCCCACTACTAACTTGGTCGCCCAGATAGCGGAAGCTATCGACTACCTCTAGTTTTTCACCCTGGAATGAGATAGAAGTTGTTTCCTGTCTGTTTGCAGTCTTTATTGCACCTGAACATCTGCCACAAACAAAAACTAACTTGCTAGTTAACCTGCCTTTGATGTTGCTGCACCTCTTATGTGTCCATAGCTTGCACCGGGTACATCTTATAGAGTTACTACCTACTCCTTTTCTACATACTGAGCAGGGCCATCTACCTGAAGGGGTTTGTGTTTTATCTACCTTCCTACTTATTAGGATTTTGGTTTTAGCTAGGTTGACTCTAAGGCCCTTCAATTCTAGACCTTGCTTCCACACCTGAAACTTCTCCTCTAGTTCTGATAGTGACTCCGCAATTAGGGCAAGGTCATCAGCATAGAGGAGCTCCCAGGGGCAACCTGTCTTGAACTCCTCTGTGATTGCCTGGAGAACTATGGTAAATAATAGGGGGCTGAGGACGGAACCTTGGTGGACCCCTACCTCTACCCGGAATTCATTGCTGTACTCATTTCCAACCCTCACCTTACTGGCAGCATCTCTGTACATGGCTCGCACAGCTCTCACTAACCATTCTTCTATCCCAAGTTTCCTCATTGACCACCAGATAAGGGATCGGGGGACCCTGTCAAAGGCTTTCTCCATGTCAACGAAAGCCAGGTAGAGGTTTATCCTTAGCTAGGTATTTCTCCTGCAACTGTCTCACTAGAAATAAGGCATCAGTAGTGCTTTTACCTGGCACGAACCCAAACTGCATCTCATCTAAATTGATTCGCTCCCTAATTAGTTGGGCTATGACCCTCTCTGTAACTTTCATAACCTGATCTAACAGCTTGATGCCTCTGTAATTATTTGTATCTAAAGCGTCCCCTTTACCTTTGTAGCAGTTGACTATGATGCTGCTACACCAGTCATTGGGTATGACTCCTTCGTGTATCACCTGGTTCGTAATACGGGTGACTAGGCTATAGCCAACACTGCCAGATATTTTGAGCATCTCTGCAGTGATTCCTGATGGGCCGGGGGCTTTCCCGGTCTTCATACTCTTAATTGCTTTATCTACCCTGGTACTATCAACTCGGATAGCTGGTCCCTCTATTGGGTCGACATACGGCAGGCTCTCCAAAAATTACTGAATACACGTTGTAAGACATATTGTAATTTCTGAAGCTTCATTTATTACCTCCATCTTAGCAAAAGCGGAGGTATTGCTTTCAGTTGTTTGTTTGTTTGTGGACAAGATATCTCGAGAACCACTCGATAGATTTGGATGAAACTTTCAGGAATGTTTGGCCTTGTGACTGGCACAAACTGATTAGATTTTGGGATCAATCTGGTACTGGACAAGGATTTGGGATTATTTTTCCGTAACTTAATTTTTGAGAGCAGTTGGGTTCATTTTTAGTATTTCTGTTTGTGAGAGCAGTTGAGTTTATTTCAGATAGTCTCATTTTAAAAATCATCTCTGACTAATCATTGAGAGGGTGTTGGTGTTGCCTCGGCAGAGGTTTGCACTCTCTGAATGCTCTTGTTTTAAAGCTTAATCAGATTGGTCAAATTTATGCAGTGAGTGGTCAACTTGACCATCAGTAAATTATCATCTCCAAGAAAAACAAGGATGTGAAAGGAATACTAGAAAAGTGATGTCCTATGCTAAAAGTAATACCACTGTTCCATATATAACAATACAAAATATTTTTTGTGTGGCCAGTTTGCTTAAGGAAACTTGAAATTACAGCACTTCATTTGCTGTAATTAATTTGCATTTTAACCCAAAACAATCTTCAAAGTTACACAATATTTATACATGAATCTACTCAGAGTAAAGAGACGTATATATTCTTTAAGGTTCATAGAAGTTAGTAGAATTAAATTTTTACTCAAAGTAGTATAAGATACATGCAGCAAATATGAACAGGACATATATACATAGATTTGTGTGTAGGAGGGATGTGTGAGTGTATGTATGTCAGCTAACAAAATTCACATGTGCAGCCAACCATGAAGAACAGGCCAGCCATCAGTCGGTATCAATACAGTCATCCACTACCTCTCATAGCAGTCTGCCAAAAGTACTCTGGCAGTAAACAACATGAATCTACCAACTGCTATTAAGTTTAAAACAAGATGGATGGATGGATGGGATAGCCTTGAAGTTGAAGATTTTAAACTAACAGAGGCAGTGCTAGAATATCACCTGAGGAAACACTAGATCTCATTATGCGAACAAACAGTTGCATAACCAAATACCTGTATTTTTGGAGAACTATGTTGTGTGGAAACAATTGTAGTGGTTAAAAAGTAACTGTCTAACCGTACACCTTGTTGACTCCAATTTCTTCAATTTCATACAAACAAGCAAACGAGCACACACGCACACCATTGTCTTTACATGACATGATGGTTGTAAGCCAGTCTTCAGTGAAATACATTTGATCATGGAGAAATATCTTGTCTGGAAACAAACGATGGCTGGTGACAGGTGGGGTTTCTGTCCAGAGAAAAACTGCTTCAATGAAATCCGTCTGACTCATAAAAGCATGGAAAAGTGGACATTAAAAAAAACGAAGAATTTCTTACCTGGCCAGCACCACCCATCAAAGACACCACCATCTTTATTTTTAACAAAAATGTCTTTCTCCTTTCCTTCTTTGTAGATTGAATAATCATCATCTCTTTTCAGGTGAGGATCAACAACATTTACCAGCTTCCTGCCTTTTGAAGACAAATTCCGTACCATGTCTTCAGGATTTGGAAATTTTGCACTGTCCCAAGTGAAGTATCTAGGAAATAAAACAAAACCTATCAAAATGAGATCAAAGAAAAAAAAAAGGTGTGTGTGTGAGAAACCAATTTAACCCTTTAGAATTCAGATTACTCTGCCAAATGTAATGCTTAATTTATTCATATTGTTTTGAATTAAGCAATATCTTGTAACTTTGAGATTTCAGTGGCATGTTTGTTTAGTGTTTCTTTGAATCACATTGTAAAGAAGGTATAAGAGGCTGAAGCTAACCAGTTTGAACATAAAACAGCTGGAACACTTGAACCGGATATGACCAGTTTTAACACTAAAGGGTTAAATTCTGAATTTTAGCTATTCTGATCCATTAATGCTGCTAATTGCCTTTAAGCATCAATGCCACAAAATCCTCACTTGCCCTCCATTCTATATTTTTGTTCTTATATTGAAAATAAGGAACATTTTTCTTTTTCACACTTCAACCTGTTTATGTCTCTTCTGAATCTAAAAGATTTACTTTCAAAATAGACAAGTCCTACTAAAAGAAAACTTTAAAAAAAAACTATAAAAGGATATCTTAGAGAGAATGAAGGTGTGTGTGTGTGTGTGTGTGTGTGTGTGTGTGTGTGTGTGTGTGCATGTGCACATGCATGCGTGAGTGGCAGTGAGTTAAGTTTGCTTCAGAACCACATGGTTTTGGGTTCGATCCTATGAGATGGCACCTGGGTAAATGTCTTCTATTATAGCTCCAGGCTATCCAAAGCCATCTGAATGGGTTGGTAAATGGAAACCAAAAGAAGCCTATCATATGTGGGAGTACATTTGCATTTCTTTGTCTTGACGATACGTTAGTTGAAGGTCACCGTCATGTAAACAACGACACTCATTTCCAATATTTTGTGGAGAAATGTCAGGCGATGGGGAAATATTACCTCGGAGGGGAAACAGGTGAAGGTTGGTAACAGGAAGGATAACATCCAACTATAGATAATCTGCCTGAATAAATCCATGGAAAAATAGATGTTAAAATGCTTTGAGGAATGGGCCTCATGGAAGCAAAGTGGCTGAGTTCCTTTCGAGTGTTGGGCCTCACGGTGGCAATAACCAAGACCTTTGGCATTACGTAATTTGAGAAGAAGATCCATGAAGCTGAGTAAAATTGCAGTCGTGGCACATACTGGTGTCACGCAAATCAGCACCTGTACCGATGGCATGTAAACACACCTCGGTGTCACACAAATGGCACCCATGCTGGTGGCATGTAAAAGCACCCATTACACTCTCGGAGTGGTTGGCATTAGGAAAGGCATCCAGCCATAGCAAACCATGCCAAATCAGACTGGAGTCTGGTACAGCCTTCCAGCATGCCAACCCAGTCCAATCCATGCCAGCATGGACAACCAACGTTAAATGATGATGATATTACATGCTGGCCATGTAAAAGCACCCATGCCAGTGCCATGTTAAAAGTGCCCAGTATACTTTGTAAAGGAATGGCATTCAGCCGTAGAAACCACGCCACACCAGACACACGGAGCCTGGGAAGCTCTTCCACTGGCCAGCTCCAGTCAAACTGATGCCAGCATGGAAAACATTAAACAATGATAATGAAGGTTTCTTTTACGTTCAGTCATAATAAAAACTTTACAAAAGTATGGAGTAACCCTTCAATGAATGTAGAGTACAAACTATTCTTTAATAAGACTAGTACTGATGGAGACTTCGAAGTTTCAGTCAGCTAAGCCATCATTGGACAATCAGATGACTGCTTAGCTAGCCAAAACTTTGAAGTCACTGTCAATAAATACTATTATTTAAACACACACACACACACACATTTACTGCTAACGAATTAGAAAGATGTATAAATCGTTCGTGGTTACCAATTATTTCAATTTATTACATTAAAAGACCAGGTGCTATTGTTACCTTTTACCATCCGTGTGTTCAATGTCCAACCAAAGCACATCATAAGGAATGTCATGAACATCAAAATTATTATCTACACTGAAAGCAAAGAATAAAATAATTAAGAGACTAGCTTACATAAACAATTGAAGTACAGAATGATAAACAAGCAGAGTAAGTAAAAAAAAAGCCATTTGTATAGTATCCTAAGGATAAGTGACAAATATTAGAGAGGGCATTAATCTAGTTGCTGAGATCTGTTTAATGAAATGATGCAAGTAGAATTCAGTGTTGTGGCCTAGACATAGAAAAACATCTGGAATGCGATATAATATGACCTCATGATTACATATTCACAAGCTGATATCATATTTTTAAGGTGGCAGGCTTAATCTGTTTAACATTCAGATTACTGTCAAATTGAATGCGTATTTATTGACATTGTTTTTGATTAATCTTGTAATTTGAAGATGTGATTGTTTATTTTAAAAATGACATTATAGGGTAGGTCCGAGAAGCTGATTCTAGTCAGTTTGAACATAAAACAAAATTTGGGTCCCGAAATGGTCAGGTTAAAAGCATTTGGATCAGGATTCCAGTTCTTGGCTGCTCTGTTAAAGGACATCAGCACTAAACCCTTCCTTTTCTCACCAAACCAAAAACAAATATTTAAAAACAAAAATGTTAAAAGAGAATATGAAAGCCACCAACACATTTTTGCTTCTTCTCTTTATTCAATAATAATGGTTCAAATTTTTGTAGAAGGTCAATAGTTCTTTTAGGGAAGTAGGTAAGTGAATTATATTGACCCTAGTACTCAACTGGTACTTATTTTATCCACCCCAAAAGAATGAAAGGCAAAGTCAAAGATGACCAAATTTGAAACACAGAAATACTGCCAAGTAACATGTCTGACTTGTTATTTTGCCAGTGCACCTGTAAGAAAACCACTATAAAATAACAATGGATAAACTATAAACTGGCCTAATAAAGTTCTTTGGATGAGCTAATGTAACATTATTGTTCTTACACAACAAACTTGCTTTTAAGTTAACATTAAACCACATATGTTGTAGAGTAGGTTAGTCGTTCTGATGTTATAAGCATATTTCAACATAAGTACATCTGGCTGAATTGATCCAACTCAAACAGTTTTGTTTATAATGAATGGTTGAAATGAGTTTGTTTTAAAAAAAATTACTTTTTCTACACTGCTAGAGTCAGTTAA
Organism: Octopus bimaculoides; assembly: GCF_046866305.1. Lineage (NCBI taxonomy): Eukaryota > Metazoa > Mollusca > Cephalopoda > Octopoda > Octopodidae > Octopus > Octopus bimaculoides. Next base: position 533,396 of record NC_142933.1, on the reverse strand, counting down.
CCAAAACCTTTACCCAACTACAACTTGCAGTTCCAGTAGCAAAAGATACTCACTTTTTGACATCTTCTTCATCATTATAGTTCCAGCGTGACTGGTGATAGGCCAAAGCAAATAACTACAAAATACGTAAAAAAATTTAAAAAAACTAATAGCATACCAATATATCTTTACAAACAGTCAGTTCTAACAGCCTCTTGCTAATAGCAATATTCCTCATAGATTGCTGCATTACACTGGAGTAAGAGACAGGGAGAAGAATGTAGCCAATGATTAACTCAACTACAGAATGGTTTTAAGAGTTCTCCATAACCTATTGGATCCTTCTCAGATTAGAAGAGTTAAGATAGAGCAAACTTGGTGTAGCCCAAGTTTATGAATTTGGAGATTGTCTAAAAATATAAATCACCAACATTAAAACGTTTCTCCCCCCCCCCCCCTCAGTGTATAACTTAAGGGCTGTAACAGAATTTGAAGAAACCTTACAGCAGCAAACCCACTTATTTCATTTAGTGTTAAGGTAAAACCTGAAACTATAGAGGGTTGGAGTGATGGGTTGAACAGAGTTCTTTCATAGTAAGAGAGAGAGAGACAAAGGGAAGGCATTGCTTGACAGGCCAGAATAAGTTTGCTTAAGAACAAAGCAGAGTTGCAAACCCTTAAAGGAGAAATCTGATTGGCTAATCAAATAATATACAGGAATTGTTATTGCTGTGTGTTCTAGTCTTATAAAAGCTAGTCTATTAGACAAGGAAATTTGAGTTACAGATATAGTTTTTGTTCTTTCTTTTTGTTAGCAAAAAGATTTAAAACCTATTTGGAATTAAAAAAAAAAAGATTCAAATGAGTAAAATCAGTTTTCCTAAACTATGAATAGTGCCAAAGAGAATAAAAGACAAAGAACCTCATATCAAACTGATAGTTCATGAAGTACATGCAAAAACAACAAGAATACAAATCAAGCGTGTATCCATTCTTAATGTTTTGGCAGATTTAAACATGATTATTTGAGCACTGCTGGTCTTCATCAATGGAAACAGCTTCTTTTAGAGGATGTGCTTATAGCACACAACTGACCAGTGTAAGGGGACTTGGAAACACGGCAGAGTGTCCCCTTAGTCAAAGGAACGTCTAGTTTACAGAAATCAACAAATTATCTTCTGATTTCTATGAACAGACACCTGTGCTCTAGTTAGAATTATTGGTTCAAACAGGGAAGCTTTGACTGAGGAGACACAATAAGGTTGAAACGCCATATTGTCTCAAAGTAACACCCCCTCCCAATGCCTCCTTACATCAATGAATCACGTGTGTTATAAACACACACCATCTATGAGGAAGAGGTGTTCTCTGATGATGTAAAACAACAGCAATCTGATATTCATGTTCAAATCAACCACATTTTACAAATTGATACCATTATTTAACGTCCGCTTTCCATGCTGGCAATGGGTTGGATGGTTTGATTGAAAACTGGTAAACCAGGAAGCTGCACCAGATTCTGATTTGGCAAGGTTTCTACAGCTGGATACCCCTCCTGATGCCAAACACTCAGAGTGCAGTGGGTGCTTTTTACATGCCAGTCACCTGACACCAGCCATGACCATGGTCTCACTTGGCTTGACAGATCTGTTATTCTTAACCTAATGTCCTTTACATAAAAATGTTAATGTTTTGATCACATTCAAGCTAATTTCACTAATTCTGAGTAATAAAAAAAATTTGAAGCAATTTTTCATATTTACTCTAATTTGCTAAATCTGGAGAAATTTAGTGGAAGCACATGACCTAGTGGTTAGGGTAGCAGACTTGCAGTCGAGGGATCGTGAGTTCGAATCCCAGACCGGGTGATGTGTTTACGAGCAAACCACCTAAGCTCCATGCAGCTCTGGCAGAAGGTAATGGTGAACTTCAGCTCATTCTTTCTTCCTGCATCTAGCAGCTCATCTGTGATGGACTGGCATTCCGTTCAGGTGGGGAACCTATACGCCAATGAAACCGGGAAACCAACCCTTATGTGCCAGGCATGGCTTGAAAAGAAACAAACAACAAAGATGATTAAAGGAAACCTACTGGTGGAAGTGGTGTGGTTCCAGTGAGTAGTGAATACTGATAAAATACATCTCTTGGTTTTGGTCCCAGCATTACAAACACATCAATGATACCACTTTCAGAGAACCAATGAGTATCTGTCTGTGGTATTTCCTGGTCACCTTTCACATAATCCATCATCTTCTTAAATAAATTCTGCAAGAGTTAAGAAAATTCATTATTACATGACGACAGACTCACCCATCAAAGACAACACACGAGCGTCCAGCTTTTGCTGAATGACCTGACAAATAATTTGTTTATAGTAATCAAAAGCTCGTGCCGCACATTAGCTTGCTCTCTCCATCAAACAGATGTCTGAACAGGTGCATGGTGTATCACGTGTCAGGTGAAGTGATCACACCCACATACACAAAACACCCAGAGAGAGAGAGAGAGAGAGAGAGAGAGAGAGAGAGAGAGAGAGAGAGAGAGAGAGAGAGAGAGAGAGAGAGAGAGAGAGAGAGAAAGAGAGAGAGAGAGAAAGAGACATACACATGAAAAAGGCAGTAAATAGAATGAAGTTGTCCGAAACATTTACAAAGATTTACAAAAAAAAATCCAGTTAGTGTTTCTCTTCAACAAAAAGACACCCTGAAATCTTGTTAATATCAATCCATCATGCTGACAACTTATCCCTTAATCTGGAACATGAGTAATCTGACCACACTTATTCCTTACCAGTGCCCACACCTGCTGTCCCAAATACCCACACTTCATGGCATTCATCAAACACAGAAATGACAGCTAATTTACATTATACACACCCATACCAGTATTACATTATGAATACCAAACCAGTTATATGACCATACCAATTTAATCACATCTCCCCTATACTTACGTGCCAACACACTAAACTACTCACTCTTCTCGTTTATGCTCAACTTTACATAAATATTAACAACGCTTCAGACAAAAACCAGAATTTCACTTGTTCCTTTCTAGTCATTTCACATTTTCTGTACAAAAGGCTTTTCCTGCCACACCAAAGAGATCTGATGTATCATTAACATAATTAAACATTTCTTGAACTACTTACTGAGGTCTATAAATAATTGTATAAGAAACAAAAGGGCAAGAAAATAAAATCATAAAACAAAAAAAAAAAATTTACCTTATCAGCAACATTTGAAGTGATGTCAATCCAGGTTTCTGCTGCATTGTGCCAAAAAACCCCAACGGTTCTCTCTTCACTGAATAGAGAAGAGAAAAAAAAAACAAATCTTTAGCTAATTCACATTCAGATTACTCAGGCAAATGTAATGCTTATTTATTTACATGGTTTTGAATTAATCATGCACTATCTGGTGTCTCTGACATTTCAATATGATTATATTATTTTTGAACAACATTGTATGGTATGTGTGAAAGGCTGGATCTGTTTGAACATAAACCAGGTCAAATATTTGGGCAGGATAAGGCTAGTTTGAATATTAAGGGATTTAAGTAACAACAGCAAATATAACTGCTGCAAACATAAATACTTCATAAAACAAGGGTGTGGGTTCTGACAACTACCAAGAGGTTTTATCATACCCAGTTTGAAATCTCAGACATTGAATCAACATCTACAATGTAATTCAACAAGTAAGCCTCTTTGTCGTCACATAGCCCTCTAGAAATAGCAACCAAATCTCCTTCAAACAAATCATACCCCACTGCTTGAGAGAGTGAAGGAGTATGTGTGTCTGTTCTGACATTGTATAATTGTAAATGAGTGTCACTGTCTTACAAGCAGTGTCATTAACTTCCAATATTCTATGAAATATTGTCTGGCCAGGGGGAAATATTATTCTGAAATAAGTGAGGGTTGATGACAGGAAGGGCAAGAGGTTATAAAAAAAACTTGCCTCAGTAAAACAATGATTTTTATAAAATTTTTCATTATTTTCAAAATTAATTAAAAATAAAAGCAACATAACAGAAATATGGTAACAAAAAGATTAAAATGAGAAAGAAGTGGCAAACTATCTACATGTCCTTTTCAGGCCCTGCTAAACTGAAAAATAAGAATTAATGAATGAAGTTAAATTAAGCAGTGGTTAAATTTAGTTCCAGAGAATATTTGGACAGTCTTTGGTACAAAGTTGTGGGAAGTAACAAAAATTTTTTTAAATGGCTTTATTTGTAAAAAAAATACAAGAAACATGTGACAACATACTTATGAGCCAACATAACAGGAATACTGCCATATAAAGCCATAGGATTGTATAATTCATATTCAAACACATCCAAGTTGTAAAGCCGATAGGGATCGGTGCTTCTGGAAAATACAAAACAAAACAAAGCCTCAGTGAATTTATTCTGACAACGAAATGTATTGCTATTTAGAGCTGTTGATTTGGAATACAAACTTTGAAATAATTGCACGGCTTCTCAAAAAGGAGAGGATTTTGATTAAAAGATTCTATACCAAAACTATTAAGGTTAAATAAGCTATTGAAAATTTCATTTTTAAGAATTATTGCTTTACAATATTTCCAAGATTTCATTCTAGATAGTTTAAAGAAAACTATTTCAACAACCACCAAGTTCAATTAAATAAAATACAACTTGCAAACAGTCTTCTTTCTCAAAAGAAATAAGGAGTGGCTGTGTGATAAGTAGCTTGCTTACCAACCACATGGTTCCGGGTTCAGTCCCACTGCGTGGCACCTTGGGCAAGTGTCTTCTACTATAGCCTCGGGCCGACCAAAGTCTTGTGAGTGGATTTGGCAGACGGAAACTGAAAGAAGCCCGTCATATATATGTGTGTGTGTGTATATATATATATAAATATATATCATCATCATTGTTTAACGTCCGCTTTCCATGCTAGCATGGGTTGGACGATTTGACTGAGGACTGGTGCAACCGGATGGCTACACCAGGCTCCAATCTAATTTGGCAGAGTTTCTACAGCTGGATGCCTTTCCTAACGCCAACCACTCAGAGAGTGTAGTGGGTGCTTTTACGTGTCATATATATAAATATGTGTGTGTGTGTGTGTATGTGTCTGTGTTTGTCCCCCTAACATCGTTTGATAACCGATGCTGGTGTGTTTACATCCCCGTAACTTAACAGTTCGGCATAAGAGACCGATAGAATAGGCTTACAAAGAATAAGTCCTGGGGTCGATTTGCTTGACTAAAGGCAGTGCTCCAGCATGGCCACAGTCAAATGACTGAAACAAGAGTAAAAGAGTATCTCAATTTATCTAAAAGTTGTGACAAAAGTGACAGAAATCATACATACTTTGTAGACTTTAGTGCAAAACTGTCAGCATGTTCTGGAATGCCATAAACATTTTCAAAGCCAGGGAAAGAGATGTCAATACCAACTGATGTGGGACCTGTACAATAAACAGCAGAACTAGTTTATAACAACAAACGCTTCAACATTGAGCAAACAAAAAATTAACTTATTAGAAATAATACAAATCAATAATAGGTATTTTCACCAAAACGGTCATGTTTAGGGAATTGAAAAATTTTTTTTTTAGAAACAAATGTACACTCATCTCTATTATAAAATCAAATATGAATAATTCATCCAGAGCTCAGATGATAGTCATTCAACCAATTCTTGGCACTCCGTCACTTCTGACGTCGAGGGTTCCAGTTGATCCAATCAACGGAACAGCCTGCTTGTGAAATTAACGTGCAAGTGGCTGAACACTCCAAAGACACATGTACCCTTAACGTAGTTCTCGGGGATATTCAGTGTGACACAGTGTGACAAGGCTGACCCTTTGAATTACAGGCACAACAGAAACAGGAAGTAAGAGTGAGAGAAAGTTGTGGTGGAAGAGTACAGCAGGGTTCAATCACCATCCCCTGCCGGAGCCTTGTGGAGCTTTAGGTGTTTTCGCTCATTAAACACTCACAACACCCGGTCTGGGAATCGAAACTGCGATCCTATGACCGCGAGTCTGCTGCCCTAACCACTGGGCCATTGCGCCTCCACCATTCAACCAATTATCTAACAATAAATACCATATACAGATAATTAATAACAGAAGCAGTATTAGTACCAAAATGGAATTTCTTATGCACCATGGGTCCATATGAGAGGACTTCTCAAGGTAAATAACACAATATTTGGTAATACTATTCTATATTTTTTAGATGAGGAATTATGTACATTATTTACAATGGACAGACAGGTGTCCACACCTTGTTTGTTCTCACCACAACGTTTCGGCTGATGTATTCTCCAGCCTTCATCAGGGGTTCTTTATTTAATCAAATAAAGAGTTGGGTTTGAAATTCCACCAGAACACCTGATGAAAGCCAAAATGTGGTAACAACAAACAAGATGAAGACCCCTATCCCTCCATTGTTTTACTGTTAGTTTTGTAGAAAACATGAGAGTTTTTTATGCATTTACACAATTTATTGCATTACTACAAATTTAGCTTTTTTATT
>NC_142933.1:496899-521899 GCF_046866305.1 Octopus bimaculoides | reverse complement strand
ACCCCTATCAAAACCTCAGGTTTGCTTTCTTCTCACTAGAAAGCAACACTTATTAGATAAATAAACAAGAGCCATGACCACCCTATGAATTTGATTTCGGTGGCACATAAAAAGCACCCACAACACTCACGGAGTGGTTGGCATTAGGAAGGGCATCCAGCTGTAGAAACTTTGCCAGATCAGATTGGAGCCTGGTGCAGCCTCCTGGCTTCCCAGACCCCAGTCAAACCGTCCAACTCACACCAGCATGGAAAGCGGACGTTAAATGATGATGATGATGATTATTGGAAAGGGGGGGGGGGACAATGACAACAAATATTAAGACTAACACTGGTTCAGGGAGTTAATAGTCACTCAAGCTGTTGCTAATGAATGCCCTTCTCTCTCAATGATATTCACTAGACTGGAGTCTGGTGCAGCCTTCCAGAATGCCAGCCTGGTCAAACCGTCCAACCCATGCCAGTATGGACAATGGACATTAAATGATGATGATGATGAACTAATAACACTGACCTTACAGCACCTTGTATGGGATTGAGGTTCATGACAAAACTTCAGTGGATATGAACACAAGATTTCAGAAGATCATACATCATTATCATCTCAATTATATATTTCAACAAGATATATTCACTCATAATTAAAGTAATGCCTACAAAGATCCATGTGACTGTTAGATAAGTGATACTTTTCCAGATCAAAACAGAAAGCCAATTAGCATACACATGCACATGCCACTAATAGAACGTACTTCTCCCAGTATAAAAAGGAGATCCAAATAAATAGAACCAATAGGAAAAGTGACAACCATCCGAGATGGTCAGCAGTTTGCATCATATTATGCTGGAACAAACCAAAACTGTTGATGAGCATAGTACTACATGTGGGTGGAATGGTCCACCACAGTAAACAGAAGTTGTGCAATAATGTAAACTGCATTTCATCAACCCAGCAGTCCCGAGTTCAAACCTTCATGTAAGCTTGAGCTATGATAGAAATACTAACACTGCTAAATATAGAAGTAAACTAAAAGGATGAGGATTGCATCAGACAAGGAGGGCAAGTTATGGTAGCAATCACGTGTCAGTCACTCAAACTTTGATCCAAATGAGAACCAAGTTATAAATCACTTCCAGTTTCTAATTAGTTTCAATCAACTTTTAATTATTTCTACCTGATACTAACAACCAATATCACTCACCTGGCTTTCTGAGCTACTCTACTGAGTTTTAAATTCTAAGCTGTTAAAGTCCAACTTAACATGAAGTTAACTCAACAAATTTAAAGAAGTTAACACATTTAAACTGACCAACTAAAGCAGCCAATCAAGACAGTGCTAACGAAGCAGCCTCTTCGTAATTAGTTGACCCGATAGAAGAAATTTTAAAAAAGGAACCGACACATTAGACAATGTAATCAGAGATTCTGCCTGAAAAACTAGTCTGGGTGATCATAGCTGGTTTGGGGTGAAACCACAGGTAACACTAGTTCACTCTAGTTTCCTTAATCTTACCTTTAATAGTAGGGAAATAAACCTTTGACTGAGGACTGGCGAGCCAGAAGGCTGCACCATGCTCCAATCTGATCTGGCAAAGTTTCTACAGCTGGATGCCCTTCCTAATGCCAACCACTCCGAGAGTGTAGTGGGTGCTTTTACATGCCACCGGCACGAGGGCCAGTCAGGTGGCTCTGGCAATGACCACGATCAAAAGATGCTTTTTACGTGCTACCTGCACGGGAGCCAGTCCAGTGGCAATGGCAATGACCAGGCTCGAATGGTGTTTTTCACGTGCCACTGTCACATGCGATGGTAAGTCAACACTGGCAACGATTATGCTTGAATGGTGCCTTTTATGTGCCACCAGCACGGGAGTCAATCCGCAGCCCTGGCAACGATCATGCTCCGATGTGCTTTTAACATTCCACTGGCACGAGTGCCAATCGGGCAGTACTGTCATCGGCTGACTTTTAGGAGGAAAGCAAGGGGTTAAGAGCACCAAGTATAAATGTTAGGACTAAGCATCAAGAAAATTACAGGATAGAGTCAGAGTAGTTTTTAAACACACTTGCATAAACTGTTTTATTTTCTTACAAGTACAATATTAGACGTCAACAAGTGTTGGTACATCTATAACCTAGTCACAAACTATTCCACCAGCTTTGCAGTGATAGTAGAATATAATAAGCATTAAAAAGTAAAGTGAGTATGAAAACATGTGCATATTGTAATCAACAATCATAACTTGTGATGCAAAACGCCATCTCAGATTAGCTAAAAAAAAAAAAAAATTCAAAAAAATTCTTGGAAAACAAAAATTAAATAAGCTTATTTACTCACTGTTTTTGTCGTAAATGTTCAAACTTAAATAAACCTTGGCTGTTAATGCTTAAAACAGGATGGTCATTTGTGAGAAAGTCAATCCGGAATGGTTCGGCTGTGATGACTACATGATTTGTTTCAAACGATAGAATTAAACTATTTTTGTCTTTAGATACTAATTTCAGGCTGAAATAAACAAAAGATAAAGATTAATTACAAAAAAAAAAAAAAAAAAAAATGCTGAGCACACACGATTCAACATTTTCCCTATACAGCATAATATACCATCACTTGCAAAAGTTAACCGAATGTTGAATTATAAAATGCAAGGTCTCTTAAAGAGAGTATCTTATTTACTGTTCCAGTCACTGGATTGTGGCCATACTGGGGCACTGTTTTTCTACAGTATAGTAGAGAATAACATGGGTGGTGTTGACTTTGTTGTGAAATGCAGCTCGTCAGCAAACTGAGCTTCTCCAAGTCTCATAACCTTAAACCTATTCTTATCATTTGACCCATGCTAGCATGAAAGCCCAATATTAAACGATGATGATGATGATGTAACTCACTATCAATGCATTTGTCTCATCCATGGTAGATTCAGACAAGTCAGAGCTGCTGCAATGCATTCCTATAGTTGAAGGACTTATCCAGAGTTTGAGCACAAAATGAACAGGGAAAATATTTGATGTGAATATAGTCAGTTTAAAGGGTTATGCATTTCAGAAACTATATAACCAGAAGTAAGACAACACATACAGGCTAAAATGTGTAGGTAACCAAATCTTAAGTTCTCGGATGGCACCAACTGGTCAGAACCACCAACAAGCCATCATCAAGATCTGCATCAAGTCAGAAAGATGCCGACAAGTTCAAAATAGCTCCAGAAAAAACTTATAAAGTTGAAGGCCACTATCAGTAAATGATCTCTTGGTGTTATCTGAGAAGAACATTTGTAACTTGGTTATAAGATGCTCGACAGCCAGTTAACAATACAATGATCCTGGGGCCTATAATCAAACAGCACAAGGATTCAGCTGACATATTGTGAAGAAATATTGTTTCCACAAAGATTACTGAGGTTAACCAAGGTACACCTTACAGAACTGCACAACATCCCATAGAACTGGAAGCAAGACATTTGGCCATGTAGGACAGATCCATGCAAATTTCTGCCAGATAGCCATGGTGGATTTAAACAGGGGAATCAGAATTAACATGATAGGAATAACTTCTAGAATGGCCTTGGAAAATATCTACAGTCAGACATTCTCAAGGGAATTGTCCTCACTTCTCAATACAGTCAGAAACTCATGGAATGGAAGATACTCTTTTGTAAAAGAATAAAACCTTTGAAAATTATCAAGCATCTTCTACGATGCTAGTTGAGAATCATAGGATAGTTAAATGGAAGAGCAACAAACCACCACCACCAACAAGCATGAGTGTTCTGCTGGTTTGCTTGCCAATTTTGATGATAGGCATTTAGCACGAGCTTGCTAAATTGTGAGGATGAAGGTCTGGTAACAATAAAAAGTTTTTCCCCAAAAAAATTACAGATCCAAAATCAAGATATGTCTTCTATTATGCAGTATCTAGGAAACCACAAAATATTCAAGTTTTATGAACATATTTATGACAACTTCTTGGGTAAACATTCACTCAAGATGTTGCCAATGAGTGTCTTTCTCACTCTTTCTTCTTTAAAGGCAGTGATCCAGCATGGCCTTAACTAAAATAAGCACACATTTACTCCACCCTCTCATGCATAAAAAAATAAATAATGTAAAATAAATCTAATTCAGCCAAAAATATGTTAAGGAGAGATAAACCACTGGAAACAGATTATTCTTTTCCTAGGTTTCAGTCATTGGATTGTGGTCAAGCTGGAGCACCACCCTCTAGGGTTTAGTGGATTCCATCAACCCTTAGTACTTATATTATCAACGAACATGTATTCTTGTAATTGTGGTAAGATGAAAGACAATATGGTTTTGGATGTAAAAGGGACTTAACCTAATACCACTAAGTATTTTGTCTGACGCTCAACTGATTCTCTACATCCATCAGCCATAATAAAAAAAAGTTAATTCAAATGTGGAGTTTATTAAGAAGCTGAAGGGAAGCTATAGACAAAGAAAGGGCCAAGATATTCATTAGAGAGGAAACAATAACGAGTCAGAAATCTAAGAACGGAATGGCAGGAAGAGAGAAAAGTTGATGTTAAATGTAAACTCTTGTTAATGAAGACTACATGCTATGTTGAAAATTAGGAAGATAATTAGGATTCAAAATGAAATCTATAGCAACAAGCCAACAATGAAGCTTGTTTATGGTGACTTGATTTGTTGCAATCAGCAGTCAAATCTCCAATGTACCACACCTTACTATGTTAAGATGAATGCATTGTACAATATTAATCTTGATATAAAATAATGGGATGGTCACAGCTGGAAAGACTGATTTGTCTGCAAGATGTTGACTTAAACAAACATCAAATAAATCTATAAATTATCTATATTTGTATAATCACAATTTTCTCATATGTTTTAAGAGGTGCAGGAGATTAAAGAATGTTTGGTAAAATTTAGTGTGAAATAAAATTAAAAAAGTAAAAAGATGGACACAAATTTTTCTAGATCAAATGAAAAAATCATACATGGAAACTAATTTTAAAATCCTTCTATCTTAGGAAATTGGAAGCCCACAGTGGTACCGATAAAACACTTCTAAAAAAACAGAAAATATCCTCAACATCTTTCAGCCACACTAATGAGTAAGGTTCTTCAAAAACACAAGGTCATAAATTTTTCACTGAAATTCTATTTAAATGAAGTCTAAAAATAATTGTTGATATTTAGACACAACCTACTTCAAAAGTATTTCACTATGAAAGTAAATATCAACAACAGGAATGCAATAAACATTTTCATAAACATGTTTAATGCAACCACATATCAACAATGTGATTCTTAATTCTTCAAACCACTAAAAATACTATGTTCATCAACCTATCAGTTTGTCATCCTTGACTATACCAGAGTGTTTTAACCTTTTGTTACCATATTTCTGTTGAAATATGCTATCCTTGTTTCAATTAATTTTAGAAGTAGTGAAGAATTTAGTAAAATAACTGTCATTAAATTGGTGTTTGGAAAAGAAATTAACACAAAATGTTTTGATGGAAATTAACTTTCCATCAAAACTAAAACAGTTTCATAGATGCAGGGACGGTCTCAGGTGGATTAATACCAAAAGGGTTAAATTCCCCATTTATCTTAATCTCGCCAATTGGCCCATGAGGAGTGCCTTTAACAGAGTCTACCCTGTGGTAAAGATTCACATTTTCCAGTTTGAGGACAACCTTCATCGAAGACTTCCTACCACCATAACCAATTAGTTACTATTTTTTCCTCAACCACCATTAATCTATGAAGCACTGCAAAAGGCTTTCGGAGCAGTTTCTTCTTCTCTATGATATAAATTCTTGAAATTAAAACCTCTTCACTCTCCTTCTACTCATTTAAGTAGATCATTTGTAAACATAACATGTTTATGTCTTGGGTTTAGAGCCTCATTAACAGTAGACGCCATCTGACAGAAAATACAGACTCTTGAAAGCTAAGAGGAATTTTTCTGCAGTTTGTATAAGGCTTGTAACACAAGCTAATTTGCAGGAGCTGTATAGAATAGAGTTGATTCTGATCTGTTAGTGGCTTGGAGTTAAATTGTCTAAATCATTCTTGGTTTTTAAGATGGTATGGTGTGATCTGAGGGAAAAATTTCTAGCAAATTGAGCGACCATGTAGTGAGATGGTAGATGGTGTTAAAATTTACATCAACCTGAACTATAATGAGCTCAACTTTGAGGATGGTCACCAGAAAGACGACGACAAAGGTTTATAATATCACAAAGTAGAAGAGATAATTCTACTAGATGGATAAAATGATAGTGTACTGTCAGTAACTTTTGAAAGTAAATTAATATCCCATCATCATTTAACATGTTTTCTATGCTGGTAAGGCCAGGAGCTGTATCAGGTTCTGTTGTCTGCTTTGGTATGGTTTCTACAGTTGGATGCCTTTCCTAATGCCAACCACTTTGTTGGTGCTATGTAAAAAGTGCACTTGGTACTCTCAGCAGAGTCACCAAGTACCTTGCAAGACAAATCTCTCAACTGGGAGATCAGGGAGTAGTTTTAGGGGATGTGGCTTTGAGAGATTTAAGGTACAAGGGGGTATAGATATAGGTGTCTTGCTGTTGAGTAGAAACATGAATACCCCAGTTGGAAAACAAAGGAGAGGAAGAGTGAGATAAAGAGAGTGATAGAGGAAGTGATGATGGCAGAGATGTGTCAAGGCATGCCCTTAGGGGACACTGGGGGTGGTGAGAATAGGTGAAGTGATATGGAGGCTTGGGCAAGTGGACAGGATGAGGTGACTGTAGAGAAGTATAGGAGTGACTTGAGGTCAGGGTTTGCAGTAGATTTGTGAGGGCATTGAGGGTGGAAGCAGGTAGGTGAGGAGTTGATGGTGGAGGGCAGAGGAGGGACAGAAAGGAGGTGATTGGAGACAGTAGGTAGGGGGGAAAGGTAACTGGGGCGGGAGTAAAGGTAACTGATAAAGCCAGGAGTGTAGTATGGGTCTCTTCCGCCCTCAGGTGATAGCGGAAGTGATGGGTGTTCGGGGATGATGTGGATGGGAGGAGGTGGTGGACGGGGCAGAACCCTTCATGGACATGCATTACAATGGTTTCAGGATATCAATTCTGTGGTGGTGGGCAGGTCACCAGATATCTTGGTCTTTTGTCACCTTCTTCATGAGACTCAGCATTTTGAGATTAGTCTTTATTGGTCCCATGTACTTTAACACTTTTGTTACCATATTTCTGTTGAGATGCTGTGTGTTTCTTTCAATTAATTTTAAATACAACAAAGAATTTAGTAAAATAATTTAGTTATCACTAAGCTAGTGTTAGGAACATAAATTGTGACTAAGGTTTGGTGGAAGAATTTAATTCAAAACTTATGGAAACAAGACATTTATACTAGAGAGCCAGAGGCAGTTTCAGCCCGGTTAATATCGAAAGGGTTAAGCAATCAGCACTTCTTTATGCAATTTTCCTCATTCACAAGCATCACATGACCAAACCAGTGCAGTCTTCTCTTGCACACTGCATCTAATTCCTCTTATGCCCAATGCTTCTCTCAATACACTAGCGCACTGTTGCATATGTACACTGACATTGGACATCCAATGGAGAATAACAGGTTCATTTCTTTCTAGTCTTCACATGTCCACTGCATTCAAGGCCCACATCTCGCTGCCATGTAGCATTGGTAGTCATACACATCCATCATAGAATCTTCCTTTCACTTGGGGAAAGAGACTTTTGGCAGCCAGAAGAGGTAAAAGCTCTCTGAACTTTCTCTATCGTATTATTCTGGTTAGGGAAATTTTTAAAAATGACATTAAACAATACTAACAATTTAAGGTTGTACATGGATTCACAATCCATGCCCTGATACTTGAAGTCAATCTAAGGATTCTGTTTCAGTTCTATAATTGGTTGCTGCAGGACTTTTTATTTTATTCAGAAAATGGAATTATTTCCTTTCAAATATAACCAGGAGCAGGTGTGGCAAGGAGTTTACTTCCCAACTACATGGATTTGGGTTCAGTCCCACTGCGTGGCACGTAAGGCAAGTGTCTACTATAGCCTCTGTCTGTCATACATACACACATCTATGTTTGTGTCTCCCACCACTGCTTGACAACCAGTGTTGGTTTGTTTATGTCCCCATAACTTAGCAGTTTGGCAAGAGGAACCAATAGAATAAGTACCTGGCTTAAAGAAAAAAAAAGAACCAGGGTAAAGTCATTCGATTAAAAATTCAAGGTATGCCCCAGCATGGCCATAGTCTAATGACTGAAACAGGTATAAAAAAAAAAAAAAAAAAAAAGAGCAACTGGATGTTTTGAAAATATGAAGATGTTCCATAAGAGAAATAAAGTTGCAACACTCGTAATTTTTTCTCAATAGCATTACCAGCATGAATGAAATGATTCCAACTAGAACATTAAAGAATGTCGTTTAAAAAGACAAGAAGGAAGAGGAGAAAGAGAGAGAGGGGGGGGGGGGATATTGAACAATAAAATGTTATAGAAACAACTTTCTGTATACTGGTTAGGTTCTGTTAAGGTAGAGAGAGATAAGCATTTTGTTTAATTCTATGGTCATTAGACTATTTAAAGAGTTCAGAATACAGTGAGCCATGTTAGCAGAGACCATAAACAATAGAAAGGAAAAATAAATTTAAAAAACAGAGTATTTTAACCTAGAAACAATAACACATCTCAACAAAAACTGAAAACATGAAACACTTCAGATAGCTCGCATATGAATGATCGCCCAACATTTATAATGAAGAAACACTGAAATGCTTTTAAACATCACAATTAATAAATATTTCGTAAAGGAACAATCTTCGCTTTTGAACATTTCATTGATAAACAGGTTAACAGAAAAAAAAAAAAAAAAAAAAAAAAAAAAAAAATTTCTCATGCATTTATTTGATGAAAGGAGTCATTTGCTTGTTCAGACATGATCAAAGGAATGTCAGAATGGATAAATAATAATACATTGACATATGCCAAGGAAATCTGGTAGTAATTTCAGACAACTACGTGAATTGGAACAACGAGAGAGAGGAAGAGAAAGTGTGAGTGTGTGTTCACAAACATAATGAGTTGGCTGCAGTAGATGTAAGCTCACAAACCATAAAACAGCAATGCTATACTTTATCCATAAAGCTATTGCACAAAGTCACTTGATCTGCAAGAAGTAGAAACCAAATCTTCCTCAAGTCACACTTTTAGAAAAAAATAATGGATAATGTGGTCATGCATACATTATTCCTGATGTAAAAACAAAATAACCACAGCTGGAATAATATAATAGGTGTGAATAATCAGTATTTATCTGCAGCCAAACAACTTCCCAAATCTTCAGCCAAATGTTTGGATGTTTAAGGGTTCATAAACTAGTTTTGCACAACATCTATTTGGAAGAGAATGAAATGTTAATGGCCCTGTCTAACTTCGTATAAACAAATATTAGAACAGGGTGGAAGACAAACCATACATATTGAGATATCTTACAGAGGTCAGTTTAAATGATCCTATTTTGGTAACCTGAATGAAGCCAATTCCTTTCTAAGACAAACATTTCAGCTGTACTCGAATGTTCTTCATCATTTAACACCCATGTTCCAGGCTAACATGGGTTCAATTGTTTGATAGATCAAACTGATCCAAACACTGCACTGTTCTCCAGGGTCTGCTTTGACATAGGAATGACATCCAGCAATAAAAAAACTAACTCTAACCACCTGTGCTGGTGGTATGGAAAAAACACCTAACCATCTCTAGTGACAGTGGCAGAATAAAATGCACTCAGTCCATGCTGTAAAATGATTGGTCATAAGGGAATCAACTATAACAACATACCAAAAACATGATATGCAACACACTTGACATGTTTGAGTTGCTGTCTGTTGTGTGGCAGGTAATGAAAGACTTATCTAATTCTTGCTTGTATGGAAAAAATGGACAAATGATATGATGACTGTATATGTGAGACCACTGCTCCAGGATGTGTGAGCAACACTCCTTGACAGCATAAACTTGTGTTCACTATTCAATTGGCAGAAGAAAACAAAACACAACACTAGAACACAGACAAGCAGAAATAGTGATAGTAAAAATGGAAAAGTCTTTGATGTTTCAAGCCCATGCTCTTCAACAGAAAGGAATGAGAAAAGAAAACAAAGAGAAAAATGTGTCTGGTTAAATAGTTTCAGATGTTGGCATATATTTTACCTGCTTGATGCTGCTAAAATCAGAATTAAATCCCTGATGTTATTACGGACTATTAGATCCATAAAAAGGAAAAAAATTGGTAAGAAAGACTGAGTAAAAAAAATTTTAATTATATGGAGAAGCAAACTTGAATTTAATAATACACTCCTCGAGAAGAGAAAGAAAAAAAAAATCAAAAACCAATTAACATAATAATAAATAATTCAACTTACTTCTGCAAAACTGGTTCCTTTATTAAAGTATCTCCAATAGGAATTTCATATCGAGATTTTAATGGGGAGAACTCGTTTAATTTTATGCGAGCCATATTATGTGCCAGAGCATAGAGCTCAAGTTTAAAGCGTACATTGTTTTTTCTGTTAACAAGTTGCAAAGTTATACTTGAAGGTTTTAAATCCAAAGAATCCAGCAGTACAGCGTATGAGGAATGACCAGCTTCCACTGCTCTTTGGCGCCTGGAAATGAAATTTATAAAAGTATATAACAAAGAGGAAATGTACAAAAGTTTCAGTTTCGATAAAATAAAAAAAAAAAAAAAAAACAATTGGATATCAATAGGCATTAATATAGGACAATCAACTCTATCAGCTCAGACAATGGGGGCAGAGTTGACACAATCGAAGCAGATACGACTGTGTGACGAAGGCGGTGAGCTGGCAGAATCATTAGCACGCCAGGCAGAATGCTTAGCAGTATTCCGTCTGCTGTTACGTTCTGAGTTCAAATTCCACCGAGGTTGACTTTGCCTTTTATCCTTTCAAGGTCGATTAAAAAAGTACCAGTTACACACTGGGGTCGACGTAATCGACTTAGTCTATTTGTCTGTCCTTGTTTTCCCCCTCTATATTTAGCCCCTTGTGGGCAATAAAGAATTAGATATGACTGGGTGGTTAAATTCTTCACAATCATAATTCTACATTCGATTCCAGAGTACCATTTTGAAGAAATTTTTTTCTTTATTGTATCATGAGTTTGATCAAACAAAGACTTGTAAATGAAATCTAGTAGATGGAAAATACGTGCATATATGTGTGCACATGCATGCATGTGTACTCAAGCAGGTATAGTTGATAGTCCAGGTGTGACAGTGTGGCTAAGAAGCTCGATTCCCAACCATGTGACCTTGGGTTCAGTTTCAGTTCCACTGCATAGCACCTTGTAAAATGTGGCTTCTACAACAGCATCAGGCCAACCAAAGGCTTATGTGTGGATAGGGTAGATGGAAACTGAAAGAACCTGTCATACATACAAGTATATATTGGGCCATCCCACAAATAATGCAGCTTTTTCAATTGCATAAACTAAAAGTTGAAGTGGGATGGGATAAACTACCTGCATCAATTTGCTATAAAAGCGGGTAGCAATTTTACCTCGTACTTATTCTTAGTGCAAGCTTTGAAGAGTGCAGTTTGATTTTAACAGTTATTTTTGCAAAGCTACAATGGAAGTGACAAAGGAACATATTCCGCATATTTTGCATTATGAGTTCAATAAAGGCAACAACGCAACGGAAAGTGCGAGCAATATTAATGCAGTATATGGGGATCGGACAATAAGCGTAAGCCAGTGTCAGCGGTGGTTCCAGAAATTCTGAGCTGGAAACTACAACCTAGAAGACGAGCCTCATCCTGGAAGATCTGTGGAGCTTGACGAGGACATCCTGCAAACCCTGGTGGAACAAAATCCCATTGTAATTGTTGAGGAAGTAGCAGAGAAGCTTGAATTTAGTCATTCAACCATTCACCAACACCTGTGTGCCATCAGAAAAGTCAGCAAATTGGGTCAATGGGTTCCTCACAAACTCTCCAAGTCTAACTGCATGGAGAGAATGAATGTGCACTCTTCTTTGTTGTCATGTCTCATGAATGAACCTTTTTTTTGGACCGAATAGTGACTGGTGACGAAAAATGGGTTCTCTATAATAATGTGAAGGGTTGAAGACAGGAACTAGGGAAAGGAGAGACACTGGCACCCCAAGCTAAAAAAGGTCTTCACTCACGTAGAGTTGTCTGTTTGGTGGGATATGAACCCAAACCAAATGATAACAAAGGAGATCTACTGCGAGCAGCCTGAGTGGCGTAAGTCAGCGCTAGAAGAAAAACAACCATCTTTATTTCAAGAGGAAAGGTGTTCTTCCATCAGGATAATGATCAGCCACATACAGCAAGGATGACATTCCAAAGGCTGGAGCAGTTTGAATGGGAAACAATGCCCCACCCACCATATTCACCGGACATTGCCCCATCTGATTATCATTTATTCCAGTTTTCAAAATCATTTGGATGGGAAAAAATATGAATTCTGTAGATGAAGTCAGAACAGTACTGGAGGAGTATTTTTCATCATGGACAAGGGAATTCTGGAAGAGGGGCCTGGAAAGTCTACCAGATAGACGGAAGAGCATTGTAGAAAATGAAGGAGAGTATATTTTAGATTAAAAAAGAACTTCAATTATCTTAATTTTGAAAAAAAAAAAAAAAAAAAAAAAAAAAAACATTATTTATGGGATGACCCAAGATTTATAAACAATGTGTGTAGGCAGATGAGTACACTTGCCTTGACATCACATGATGGTTGTAAACAAGAATTACTATCATGTACATGAAGGGTTCCACCCACCTTTGTCTTGTGTGGGAAACTGGTCTGGCCATGAGAAAATGTTACCTTGCTTGGAAACAAGTGAGGGTTAGTGACAAGGGCAATGGTCCTTATAAAATCTGCCTTAATACCAATCCAACTCATACAAACATGGAAAAAGTGGATGTTAACCCTTTTCTTACCATAGCTCTTGAAATGCACTGCCTTCGTTTCAATTAACTTTGAAACTAATGAAGAATTTAGTAAAATAACTCATTATTAATTTTTTTTTTTAAGATAAATTAACATGAAATTCTGATGGAAGGCTTTCATTCAAATCTTTTTTTTTTATAAAAAAAAGCAAGTTTATATCATAGAACCAAGGGTAGCTTCAAAGCAGGTTCAAATGGTATCAAATGGGTTAAAACAATATTTTTTATTAAAACTTATGACTCACTTGCAAAAGCCACTTTGCTCACAGGTTTTGAAATTTTCTCTACTAACAGCTACCACGCTGTATATTAAACATATACAATAAAGAACAACATGCCAATGTTGGGCCATAGTTGACCTGGAAAAGAAAAGAAAAAAAACTTATAAATTTCAACAAATAACCCAAAACAACGTTGATTTATAACAATAAAAACTATTAAAATTTCAATTTTTTTCCCCCCCAGGTCAATTTTATCTTTTCACTCTTCCAGAGTCACTTTGGCTGCCACCTCACCACCTTCTAAAATCAATATGTAATAAAATGTGGAAAGTTGAGAAGACTACTACAGCTTTTATATATCAAATTTGAATAGTGAATTCGTTAACTTTGGCTGGTATTAGATAAGGATAAACTATTTATTACTGTTACTAAATTTTAATTTTCTATAGCCACCTTCACATTCCAAGACTACCATTGGGATCCATCAGGTACCGGACAAGGATCCTGGACTATTTTTCCAGTTTTAATTTTTGAATTCGACACACGAGTTAGCAAGACATTGTTAAAAGGATCAATAACGTAAATTTAGAATTAGACAATCTTATAAGTAAATGAGTTTGTTAAGGTCAATGCTTTTATATTCCAGTTATACTTGATACAAATAACATAAAACCTATTTTATAAAGCGACACATTTATAAAGGAAAGGGAGAAAGAACATTCAGGTGTTTATTTCTCCATAGAATTAAAATAGCAGAAATGAATTCTGAACTGGCTTTTGTGAAGAAGTGAAATCTGGGTTACAAACTCAACTTATATGGAAAGGTTACAGCTAAACAACAATGGTACTAAATATAATTTGTTATATAGAGATCAAACAAAAAGATGAAGCTAATGTTAACTTAAACATTTCCAATCAAATCTTAACTGACAACACTCTTCAATGATAGCCATGTGCCGCTTATCAAATTATAAGACCAAGCAAGGAGGTAGGGGTATAAAAAAAAAAACATACTACAACAAAGAGATAAGAAACGCTTACATTTTAAATTTTATCAATAAATACAATCCCAACAATTGAATAAAGGACCACAGATGGCCTCAGAAAATGTCAGAGAGAACAGAAATACATGTTTGTGAATTTATTTGTTAATAAACAGTTGCGTTTATTTATATAACACACACACACACACACACACACACGTAGATGGCCCCACTTGATCTGTAGATCAAGGTGTGGGTAGAAACTCCATACGATGTACCCAATGTAAGCTATGGACACATAAAAGGCACAGCAATAACAAAGGAAGGTTAACTGGGAAGATAGTTTTTGTGTGTGGCAGATACACAAGGGAAATAAACACTGAAGATGTACAGAAAACAGATTTTATCACATGCCAGGGGGGAAAACTAGAAGTAATTGATAGTTTCTGCTACCTAGGTGACCAAGTCTGTAGCGGAGGTGGTTGCTCTGAGAGTGTAGTGGCTAGAATAAGAATAGCCTAGGCAAAGTTCAGGGAGCTCCTACCTCTGCTGGCAACTAAGGACTTCTCGCTCAGGATGAAAGGTAGACTGTATGATGCATGTGCGCAAACTGCCATGCTACATGGCAGTGAAACATGGGGTGTGACTGCTGAGGACAGGTGTTGGATTGAAAGAAATGAAGGTAGTATGATCTGCTGGATGTGTAATGTCAGTGTGCATACACAACAGAGTGTAAGCGCCCTGAGAGAAAAGTTGGGAATAAAAAGCATCAGATGTGGTGTGCAAAAGAGACGACTGCACTGGTATGGTCATGTATTACATATGAATGAGGATAGCTGTGCGAGGAAGTGCCACACTAACTGCGGAAGGAACCCGTGGAAGAGGTAGAGCCAGAAAGACATGAGCATTTAGAGTGGAGTAAAAACCTACAGAATTGGTCCTTAGAGCAGTGGAAGAATGCTATTTTCTTGGATGAGTCATCATTTACCTTATTTCTAACCACTGGCTGAGTATATATGTGGAGACAGCCAAAAGAAGCATTTGACCTAGACTGTGTTCTTCCAACTGTTGGAGAAGGATCTGTGATGATTTGGGGGGGGGGGGGGGGCTATATCTTGGAAATCCGCCGGCCCAATGGTTTCCCTTCATGGTAGAATTAATAGTGCTTGCAGGATAGGTCCTCTTTACTCTATATTTTAAGGTTGTTTAGGGTTGACAAGAAAGAACAATCTTCTCTGACCAGTATTCCAGAGTTCCCTCCAGGACAACGGCTGCTCAAGTGCTTGGTCCCATTATATCCCTTGTCCCTATTATGCAAGCCCTACTGCCTTCATGTGGCAATCTTCCTCTGTTGAATCATGTGGAAAGTTTTAATTTCAGTCACACCGTTTATGAAGTTTGTACCATAGAACCAGGAGCAGTTTTGGGCAGGTTGGTGCCAAAAGGATTAATAAGTGTTTAGTGTTTTACTCTCTTAAGCCACTAACATTTTGTTCCGACTATGAAATAAATATTTATGAAGTTAATTCCTGAAGAAAAGAAAAACCCTTACCTACAAGGGAATGGAGAGGCTGATGGTTGCAGTGTTTAGATGGATAGAAAAGAAGTGGGGGAAACAAAACTAGTGAAGAACATCAGAGCATTTCTCAATATCAACATACTACAAACCACCTACCAGCCTCATGGTTACAGAAGCCAAATAAAGCAGCTGGTAACACAGCAGAATACTGCAACAGATGTTCTCATTGATAAATGCAAAACTTGGAATGAGTGGAAAAAGAGGCAGTCGAAAATTATAGCCAGAGACAATGTGAAATAAAAGCAGCACAGAGACAGGTGAAAGGGTATGGATGATTATTTAAAATAGAAACAGCAGATAAGTTTATCTATGTGGTAAGGATTGTTTAAAATGGAATCAGTGAGAGATGCATGAAATGTTCTTCAAGTCAGAATGAATCTCAAGTATTCTTCAATGAAAATCTAAGAAAATTTAAAAGAACTATGAGAATGGTAAAGAAATACACTTCAAAGAGAGTAAAAGAGCTGGTTTATTCTTGGAAGAAAATGCTTCAGCTGAAAGACCTAGAAAATCCAGAATAACCTTCTACTGTAAATAACAATTTATGTTGGAGACATTTTTATAAAGAATTCCACACGAAGGGAGACAGGAAATAATCCTCAGAGCATATTCGAAACCAATGTTTATGATAATTAAAAAGGAAATGTCAGTGTTTGCCATTTTAACTAAAAATGCTGATAGAAGATCGATAAGAGAGAGAAAGCAAGGAATTCACTGTGGAAATATTACGAAACATTTTTGGTGTGAAATATGAAAAGTTCCACGTCAGAAGCACTGGCTACATCTGAAAACTAGAAAGACACCTATTCCTGTCCCTCCATCATACTTTCACCTATTAACACTCAGGACAAAGCCAGTTATGCAATCCACCACTCAGTTGAGTGGGGTCTCATCCTGCGAGTTACTTAGTGATGTCACTAGTGCTGGAGCCAGAAAAAGCACTCAATACACTCTGCAAAGTGGCTGGTGTCAGGAAGAGCACTTAGCCACAGAAACACTGCCAAAGCAGACAAACAAGTTCAGTGCAGCTCTCTGACTCATCAGTTCAGGTCGAACCATCCAATCTATGACAATATGGACATAACGATGAGGACACTGAAACTGAAAATTAATCTACAGTTTTATTTTCCCCGATTTCTGTGTCTGTTGAAAATAAAAAAAGGATGAAGAATATATTAGCAGGCATCAAATTTTCAGCAACAGTCAATGCTTCATCTAAAGAAACAAAACCAATATTTAATCCATAACAGATTTCTATATTCTTAAGCATTAAGTATACAATAAATTCCAGATCAAGGTAGGTTTTGAATTTCCTTAACTGATCAATACTTAGGGGATGGTAGATAAACATTTTAAGAAGCTATGAAAACAACAGCTTGTCAATTTCTCTTTTTCTCCTTTTTTGTCTTATTAAATCAATTTTACTCTTGAATCAATGAAGCACTTAGAATTTAAGTTTGTTGAAATGTTCAAAGATATTAAAAATCAAATGACAACTGTTAAAACCTGAAGACAATTTTTCAAATATACAGTTGTTGCAAAGAATTTAATTATTGATTAAATGAAATCAGAAGAATTCATGCTAAGCTTCTTAAGGTTTTTGCAGTAACTATGATGTAAATGCTCATCAACCCTTCAGTATTTGAGCCAACCATATCTGGCCCAACCAGATCTGATCTCTTACACCTACCGTATAGAGTCATTCTAAAAATACTACAATCACATTAATGAACTCCCAAAGAAAATGTATAATTAATTCATAATTCATAACTGCTTCAGCCAATCCAGTAAGAAAAACTTAGTGAGACAAGAATTGTCTTTCCAAAATATAAAATACTTAGAAACAAAAGGAGATCCATGAAGCCAAGTAAAATCACAGTCGCGGCAGATATCAGTATCACGCAAATGGTATGTCACTCTTGGAGTGGTTGGCGTTAGGAAGGGTATCCAACAGTAGAAGTCATGCCAAATCAGAATGGAGCCTGGTGCAGCCTTCCAGCGTGCCAGCCCTCATCAAACCGTCCAACCCATACCAGCATGGACAACAGACATTAAAGGAGGAGGATGATGAAGAGAGGCTCGAAGAGAACCTCCAAGCAGTACTTATTAATAAGGTCTCCCTTAAATCACGCCCATCTAAAATGAGCTAATATAGCCCTTAATACATTGAAGGGGTGATGGTACAACTGGAACTAACAGAACAGTAATATGTAAAAAGTATATATGTAAAAAGCTAAGCACATCTTGGTGCTAATTTCTTTTAGTCATTTCTTATGACAAAAGTAATGAAGCTTTCTTTTTCTGATTTACACAGAATAGAAAAATAAAAACAAGGTAAAATAAATGGGGAAAAGAAAAAGACAAGGAAGTGGGGAGTGGGGGAGCAGGAGGAAGGAGAGAGAAGGGGAAGGGAAAGAGGAGAGAGAGGGAAACCCATCCAGTGACATATGAGAAGATGGGCGTGGTGAAACTAATGAGCAATCAATGGTATTTAATTCATTTCAGAATTAGTTGGGTTTTTTTTTTTTAATATTAACTCTTGTTACCATATTTCTGTTGAGATGCTCTGTGTTTCTTTCAATTATTTTAAATATAACAAAGAATTTAGTAAAATAACTTAGTTATCATTCAGCTAGTGTTAAGAACATAAATTGTGACTAAGGTTTGGCGGAAGATTCTAATTGAAAACGTATGAAAACAAGACATTTGTACTATAGAACCAGAGCTGGTTTCAGCCGGATTGGTATTGAAAGGGTTAATGACATGCATGGCTTATCATGACAGTTGGATAGGTCCCTAGTTATTAGATGCAGTTGATTGTCTAGTTTGTCTGTTTTAAATAATTTCAAATTCAATATAATTATATGTGTGTGTGTGAAGCCAGGACTGATAACCATCACCCACCCGTCCAACTTCCTCAAACCACGACAGACTATACAGAGATAAAGGAGAATGACAAGAGAACAGAGTCCAAGATCTCCCATACTTTAGACGATAAAAATAAAAATGCTCAAGCGATGGCTTTGAAAGTGGGGTTAGCTGAAGCATAACAAAAACAAGACTAAAGGAAAACTGAGATTAAATCAATTGACAGAATTAGAATAGGATTAAAATTGAGGTCAGATTTTGATTGAAGTGGAGATGATGTATTCATAATATGTGAAATATGAAACTTTCAATTAAGATTATACAAAATATCATCTTTGATTAGTGTTTAAGAGATAGGCTAATGATTAGGAGATTGGGAGGGGGACATAGTGATGAGGAGAGGAGAGAAGGAGCGAGAGGCGAGAGACAGAGGAGAGACAAGAGAGAGCGAGCGAGAGAGAGAGAGTGAGAGAGGGACGAGAGAGAGGGGGGACGAGAGAGAGGGGGGACGAGAGAGAGGGGGGACAAGAGAGAGGGGGGACAAGAGAGAGCGAGAGATAGAAAGAGAGAGGGGGAGAGGGACAAGAGAGAGAGAGAGACAAGAACGAGAGAGATGAGACAGAGTGATAAGAGCAAGAGAGAGAGAGAGTGATAAGAGAGAGAGGGATGAGAGAGAGAGAGAGAGAGAGAGAGAGAGATAAGAGAGAGAGAGAGAGAGAGAGATAAGAGAGAGAGAGAGAGAGAGAGATAAGAGAGACAAGGCAGCAAGAGACTATCAGTGCTAGAAAGTGGGAAAGAGACTAGTACAGAGAGGGGGTGGGGGTGGAAGGAGACTACTAAAGTGAGTGAGAGGGGTAAAAAGATAAATAAGAGGGACAGTGAGTGGTCATCACACACACACACACGCACACACACACACTTTTCTTTAAAATGTTATTTATGATGCATAATGGGAAATAACAGCTGTTTGTCTAAATTGATTAACAGGGAATATAAAGAAAGTTTTAAAGCTCTGAGTAGAGAAAAGGCAGGGGTTTTTATTTTTCCCCTTCAAGTTGCAAGTGGAGAATTGTAACACTCAATGGCCATTGAGTAAATACACCCCTACTTCATTTTCACCTTAAAATACACAGCAAATATCTTAAATCTCTTGCAGACTTCAGTCTGATGATATAATTTCTTTTTCTATTTAAATTTTAAGCTAAATACTAAATGTCCAATTCTCAATAGGTCTCATTCCTACATTTGTAGGTAGACAGAAGTGGGCCGATCCAAGTTTGAAACTCTTAGGTTTTTATTAACACTAGTTTAGAAATAAAGATCCCTAGTTTAAAATCTGGTCCCGTATGTCAAGATGTATAGACTAAAATGTTTCTGCTCTTCTGAAGCGAATCTTATTGTTCACAATGAACTTCTCAACACCTGGCACAAAGCCACCTCCTTTATTACTGTCCACTCTCCCACTCTGTCAAGGGTTCTTGCACAATTTGTTAGGTTCCACAAAAACAAAAAAGGGGGCACCAAGTACACTCTGTAAAGTGGTTAGCATTGTTGTTGTTGGCACTCCATCGGTTACGACGATGAGGGTTCCAGTTGATCCGATCAACAGAACAGCCTACTCGTGAAATTAACGTGCAAATGGCTGAGCACTCCACAGACACGTGTACCCTTAACATAGTTCTCGGGGATATTCAGCGTGACAAGGCTGACCCTTTGAATTACAGGCACAACAGAAACAGGAAGAAAGAGTGAGAGAAAGTTGTGGTGAAAGAGTACAGCAGGGTTTGCCACCATCCCCTGCTAGAGCCTCGTGGAGCTTTAGGTGTTTTCGCTCAATAAACACTCACAACGCCCGGTCTGGGAATCGAAACCACGATCCTATGACCGCGAGTCCGCTGCCCTAACCACTGGGCCATTGCGCTTCCACGGTTAGCATTAAACCACACAAAATAAACAAAAGGAGAAATTGGAGCTCAATGTAATCATCAGGCTCAAATGACCATGCTTGTGGACATGTCCAGTTCATGTCAGGATGGACATTCAATGAGGACGTGTCATAAACTCATCCCAGACATTTAGAAAACAAAATATCAAAAGACAAGTGAGACTTCCATTAGCTACTTAATCAGCTGATGTTATCTAAAATATTGGTTCAGATTCAACTCAAGGCTATATTCTTAGAATTGCTTATTGGTTAAGATTTTAAATGGTTAGCTTTGCAAAACAGTGTTTGCTGAAATCAGCGTCAGAACTTGGGTTAATTTAAGACTTATGAGTGAAGTTTGATATATGAAATGTGTGGAAGTCCATCCTAGGTATAAATATATATTTTTGGACTGACTCCTGTGCAGGTGGCACATAAAAAACACCATTTGAGTGTGGCTGTTACCAGTACTGCTGGACTAGCCTTCGTGCTGGTGGCATGTAAAAAGCACCCATACACTCTTGGAGTGGTTGGTGTTAGGAAGGGCATCCAGCTGTAGAAAGTCTGCCAGATCAGATTGCAGTCTGGTGTAGCCATCCGGTTCGCCAGTCCCCAGCCAAATCGTCCAACTCATGCTAGCATGGAAAGTGGAGGTTAAACGATGATGATGATTACCATTAATATAGAGGAGTTCCAATGATGTTAATGATATTTTTTTTTTTTACTTTTAACTCCCCCAGTTCAAAGTTTATCTCTGCAAGATACCTGCCAACCTATTTCTGGTCCTATCTATTCCACTGCCAGCCACACCAACCAACTTCACAATACAGGCTCAGCTACCATCACAATATAGCTAAATATGATCACAGTTTTGCAAAGGTTGGCTACCAAAGAAATGTTTTTCTTTTTTCATAATCAAGATATTATACACATCAAGAAAGGGAGGAACAAAAACAACACGGTAGAGTTAAAGGAAGTTTTGTCAGAGACAATCTTTCTGTAATAGGTGGCATTCTATAAAATGGTCTGGGTTAAGAACTGAAATAATGGACAGAGGAAACAGAAGACAACTGGAGTTTTTTCCCAGGGTCCTCTTTAGTACCAATGCCAAAATAAAATGTATCCACGAAAGCAGAACTCTAATATGGCTATAGTGAATATTGGTTTCAAATCTGGGGACAAGAGCAGTAATATCAGTGAAGGGCAGAAGTGAATCATACCAACCCCAGTGCTCGACTGATACTTATTTCAATGACCCTGAAACGATAAAAGGCAAAGTCAACTTTTGATTTGCATGTTGAGCATCAAGCACAGACAAGGGATCTCCATCTGTTTCAATCTTTGACAATGAATTGCGTTAGTCTCCTGATGAAACCACTTGCCAATGCTTCAGTTTCTGTGGACCTTCATTGCATTTGGTGTCAGCCATGATTCTGTCTCCTTTGAGGTGTTCATCAGATCCAAGACATACATATTCAGAATGAGAGTGAGTGTGTGTGTGTGTGTGTGCATACTGTACTTTTACTGGTTTCAGTCATTTGACTGCGGCCATGCTGGAGCACTGCCTTTATAGTCGAGCAAATCCACCCCAGAGCTTATTCTTTTTAAGCCTAGTACTTATTCTATCTGTCTCTTTTGCCAAACTGCTAAGTTGCAGGGACATAAACACACCAGCATTGGTTGTCAAGTGATGCTAGGGGACAAAACAGAAACAAACATACACACACACACATATATATATATATATATATATATATATATATATATGATGGGCTTCTTCCAGTTTCTGTCTACCAAATCCACTCACAAGGCTTTGGTTGGCCCAAGGCTATAGTAGAAGACGCTTGCCCAAGGTGCCCCGCAGTGGGACTGAACCTGGGACCATGTGGTTGGTAAGCAAGCTACTTACCACACAGCCACTCCTGCGCATGCATACAGAGAGAAAGAAAAGATACATGCATAGCTGTGGCTACAGATTTTGCTTCATAAGTCTTCATCCAATTCATGCCAAAAGAACAAATACATTTACAAAATACTCCATACACAACAGAGTATATTGTGCCTCAGCTACTTGTAGTCTCATGGCAAATCAGAAATACTGGGGACTGGACTGCTATGGGGTAAGGGAAACCACCTAGCTAGTGCAGGTCTGTAGTCATTAAAGGACAATTATTCCACCATGCTTATTAAATCTGATAGCCGTCTCCTTGAATAGATAGACCTTGGATTTTCAAGCATGTGAAAGCTGTCCAAATGGAATTATTCTTGATGATGACATTGGAGTATGGAGTGACTTTATCAATGCTACCTGATGTTACTGAAAGGTAGATTGAGAATTAGCTTAGCTGGTCTGGTGCAAATATTGCTTCAACTATTCAATCTTGTGTGAACCTTACAGGTATGAAATCCAAGTAGTAATGTAGGAGATCATCTATGAATTTCTAAGATACACATGTCACATTTGAACACATTCTTTCCCCTACTTGTGACTGAAACTTTTAAGACAAAATCAATATTAAAGTAACCAACCAATAGAACAGAACTTAGCAACTCTTCTGTAAACACAAATCAGTTAAGGAAATAATACAATGAGGATTCTAAACAGTTACTCAAGTTTTTAGACATAGCAGCTTGATTCTCCCTCAAATCATGCCCTCAGCTCATCAAACAAAGAAAATACATACATTGGATTAATTATTATAAAATCTGGTAATTAGTCATATATTAATTAATATCGAATAATTATCAGGAGGCCAGCACATCTAAAGAATCAAAGAGATTCAGAAATATTATCTACAATCTCAGGGGATTAAGGTACATTTTTTAAAATGTTGAGAACAATTTAGGTCTTAATAGACACAAGATGTGATCTATTTCTAGCGCATTAACTGTCCATGTTAATGGTCGTTGTTATTTTTTAAAATGTACATTGGATTAATGTATTCCTAGATACACTGTCTAAATGAAAGCTGAGTAAGATTGGAATACTTTTAATTAAATCAGATCTGCTCATATATGGCAGGCATGAGGCTAAATTATATCTTAGTATATAAGACATTTTTATATTGAACCCCCCCCCTCAAAAAAAAAAAAAACATTCGGGTGAATGTGAAAACTGGAAAGTGAAATGTCTAGTGGTTCAATCAAACCTGAATCAGTAGATATACTGCCAAAAAAGTGCTCCACTAATGACTACCCCATCGTATGTTTAGTCACAATTCATCTAGGATTACATGATCTTTTCTTTAAGGGAAACATGGGGTTCACTGCTACTTGCAGCTGATCAAACTCAGAGTTTCTATCACTGGCTCTTACTAAAAGAGGTTTCTTCTAGTAAAGGAACTGAAATGACAGAAGCATGGCCGTTTTACATAACCAGACCAAAAACAGATACTAAATAGTCAAGTGAACTGAACTGACTGAGGTAGATAAAAAGAAAACATTGGAAAAGCTTTATCAGTGATCGATGCTAGAATTACTGCGAAACCCTCCTAAATCACTTCTTTTTTCAGAAATACACTATGCCTAGAATAAATGGTCATGGTCACAGTTGCAATATTTGATGGCAGGTATGGCTGTGTGGTTAAGTTTGTTTCCCAACCACATAGTTTCAGGTTCAATCCCCCTGCATGGAACCTTAAAGTGTCTGCTATTGTAGCCTTGTACCAACAAAAAGCTTAGGAGTAGATTTGGCAAACAAGCTGAAAAAAGTGTCTCATATCATCATCATTTAACGTCCGCCTTCCATGCTAGCATGGGTAGGACGATTTGACTGAGGATTGGCAAACCAGATGGCTGCACCAGGCTCCAATCTGATCTGGCAGAGTTTCTACAGCTGGATGCCCTTCCTAATGCCAACAACTCAGAGAGTGTAATGGGTGCTTTTACATGCTACCGGCACGAGGACCAGTCAGGCGGTACTGGCAATATACATATATATATATATATATATATATATACACACACACACAGATAGATATGAGAGAGAGAGATATCATCATTTAGTATCCATCTTCCATGCTGGTATGGGTTGCCAAGTGCTGTTGAGCCAGAGGACTGTGACAAGATCCAGTGTCTGCTTTGGTATGGTTTCCGCAGCTAGATCTCCTTTCTCACACCAATCACTTTACAGGGTGCTTTTTACGTGGTACTGTCACTTGTGCAGTCACCAAGCACCTCACAAGATCCCTCAACTCAAGGGGTGTAGACTGAGGATGTGGCTTTATTCCAGAGGTTAAAGTAGGATAGAGAGAAACAGGTACAGGTGTTTTGTTGTAGAGAAGGTACATGATTACAAACATGTTTGAGTCTCCTTGTCTTAACATTATGCAACTATGGTAAATGAATGTCATTCATTTCCAATATCCTCCATATTTGTCATGGGACAATATTACCTTGTTTGGAAAGAGTGAAGTGTTGGTGACAGGAATAGTAT
>NC_142933.1:436899-494399 GCF_046866305.1 Octopus bimaculoides | reverse complement strand
CAAAGACGGGAATGTTTTTTAATTTTTGTTATATATAAAATAAAAGCTGACAGGTGTAGGCGAATTAGGATTAGCATATTATTAAAGAATGTCATTATAGGCTTGGAAGAACAAAATGACAAAATCCCAGTGGAGTTAATAACTGAAGTGTGTGGCGAGGTACCGAAATAAATACAGCACAATACGAAGTATGACTCGTTAGTCTATCAAACATTAAAGAAAGAAAAAAACTAGTTTAAATAAAAAGAGTTGGTTAAGGAACCGATGAATCAGTTGCTTAACCAAGTTGCTTTCTTTTTAGTGAGTAAAAACAAAACGACGTTTCAGGAAGAAGGAAAATAATAAAAAGAGCTGAGTTAAGTACAGTAGTCGGAAGTGCAGGGGGAAAAACACAACAGAGATATTAGAGTGGTTCTAAAATGGGGGGTTAAAATAGAATGGTTGACGCTTTGTAAATTGGTCCTTCAATTCCTGACCATTGATTGGAGTCGGCGCAACTGCTTTGCCACGTTGTCGGAAAACATCGTTATATATTCATAAACAAGACCAGTTAGAGGTTTAAAAACTAGCGATTTCGTTAAGAAAAAGAGCAATGCTTGCTCGAAATGCCATAAGGAAAGAAATCTGAAAGATTCATAGGTTCAATTCTGATAAAACATGCAGAAAAACCCAGGAGCAAACTTACCGGATTAGACATGTACAGGAGAGCGCCATGTTTCGTATACTACGTAGTTCTACGTGGATGATTCTGATTGGCCGAGACAGGACCAACAACAGATTTATTAGAAAGAAGCGTGGAGTGCGCACAGTTACCTATTTTCAACTATGGAAGAGCAGAAGTGAATGTTCTCGTATCTTCTTACCGGCTTAATGGAACGCCTTTTTCTCTAAAACAAAAGAAACTAATTTAATTTCCTTTTTGTGTTTATTATTAAATTCTTTTCAGTTGTTGCTAGCTGATATGTAGAATCTTGTTTTAAGCCAATATAAGGCAGATTTAAAACAAGAAGGAATTTTTAAAAAAACACAAATAAATAATGTATCGACCCCTTCGTTCGTTCATTCATTCATTCGTGCTGAAGTCGGGCAGGAACTTGGTTAAATGCTTGAAAGATAGATTCACGTTGAAATCAAAGTTTAAAAAATTTTTTAATCACAACTAGACCTTGAAGAAGCTCAGATAATGCTTAGTCCTAACCGAAGTGATTAACGGCATGATGTAATTATTTCGTATGGTATCCAGTGTTACATTAGCTAAAGTTCGCTTTTTCGTAGATGGTTTCACTTGAGGAAAATTTGGTTGCTACTTCTAGCAGATCGACCAATCATGTAGAGGCTTCTGTTTTGGCTCGTTCAGTCTCTTGGTTTCGTAATCAAAATCAATAGTGCGTTATTTGATTAAGTACGAAACCTTTTTTTCCTGTGGTAGCATATAATTTGTTAGATGTTCACACAAAGGGTTTTATTTTATCGATCCAGACAATTTGAATACGAAACCAATTACAGGAATGCATTTAGACCGATGTCTTCATATCTCGCGGTATGCACCCAGTGAACCGAATCAATGATTCAGTCTCAATCCTTGTTTGAATTAAATCCTTAAAAATCGTTCCAAATAAACGTCAGCGTAATACATAATCTCATTTTCCAACATGAAGGTCGGCGAACCATCTTTCTAGTTTCTAGGCTCGATTCTCTCTCCATATATATATGTTATATATTCTTTCTTTTTTTCTTTTACTTGTTTCAGTCATTTGACTGCGGCCATGCTGGAGCACCGCCTTTAGTCGAGCAAATCGACCCCAGGACTTATTCTTTGTAAGCCTAGTACTTATTCTATCGGTCACTAATGCCGAACCGCTAAGTTACGGGGACGTTAACACACCAACATCGGTTGTCAAGAGATGGTGGGGAACAAACACGGACACACAAGCACACACGCACATATATATATATATACGATAGGCTTCTTTCAGCTTCCATCTACCAAATCCACTCGCAAGGTTTTGGTCAGCCTGAGGTTATAGTAGAAGACACTTGCCCAAGGTGCCATGCAGTAGGACTGAACCCGGAACCATGTGGTTGGTTAGCAAGCTACTTTATTTCTTTTAAATTGCCATAACGGCATTACATAGAGGGGGACACTACAACACATGTGGGGACTTATAACAATTAAAATAAAAACATGGCTTTCTTTTCAAAGTTTTTAATCTGTCAATCTTCTCCGGCAACTGAGCAGAAACACAAAGTAAACTCATCTTGGAACACTATTCTGGTGATCCACCATTTATTTGATAAACTTATATGAGGAAGATAAGATTTAGAGAAACCTTTCATATCTAATGTTGTCTTAAGAGGATAAAGAACCAGTGGTTTGAACTTCAGATCTCTTGAAGCATTGCCACCAAGTAAGAAACTCACATGATCTCTGAGAGCCTTGAACCCTGGTGCAGTTTTTTCCTTCTTTAAGATATTTGATTTGGTATTTGTTTCCAAAACAGGTTTGAGTCATCTACTCAAAAATATTTGCTGCAGTGTATGTCCTGCTATGTCAATGATAATTTTCTGTATTTTTGTCAATACTTCCACACTGATCAGTGGTCTATTTATCTTACAATTCTGAGCAATTCTTGAGACACTCAAACCAATCACAGCTTGCCACAAAGCTTTGACTTTCAATGCCAGAATCACATATTTTGAGATCATACCATAAAATTAATGCTTTCATTTGGCAAGTAGCAAGTATAGTGAGTTACATTAATGCATTTTCTTCATCCCTATATTCCATTTTCCTGGGTCTATTCCTAGCTAATTGTGTAGAAGTTAAAGGTATTACACTTTAAAATGTTTTTTTAATGTTACAGCAGATTTTCCAAACAATTTTTGGTTGCAGACCAAGAGCTCATCCCATATCTACGGCTCATTATGCAACACCAAATCTTTGTAACACTTCTGAGTTAGTTTCTAAAGTTACTCTTTTTGAGTTGGTTTCTTCCTTCTTTTTTCATTCATAAGTAGCAGTAGTGTAAGGTGTATTTTTTGTTGCCATTGCAATAGTGATAAATCAATGAATAAATATTTGTAGAAAAAAAATTCTAGGGTGTACCTTCTACCACCACATACTTCAAAACTGGCTCAACTACTTTGTTTTAATTGTAATGAAAGAATATTTTGGTTGATAGACAAAACGAAACTCTGGGATGGATGTCTATATACACAAATATTTATTCTATCATTAACAAAAAAATGCTGTCATTCTGAGAAATGATAGAAAATATTTACACCAAGTGAAGCAGTGATAGTAGCCATTGAATTTTATAGCTGGGCGAGTGGCATAAATTCCTGCAGCAAGTTGGCTTTAGCTGCATTATGGCCACTAGCCAAATGTACTATATATATCTAATGGTCTGTCAAAGAAAGGATGCCAGACAAGATTGTTAATAATATTTCAATGCATTGTTTACAATAACTGCAATTCTAACAGGTTGAGCATCTGCTGGTCAGACCAGCTACTGGTAAAAGCAAGTTTTTAATGCGTCTTCCAGGGACTTAAATTGTTTGCTGACATCATCAACCCCTGACAGAATCCTGTTGACTTTTCTCTGCATAATATGCTAAATAGCAATATGAAGATACTTTACATCAATGAGAACAAATAAAGTAGAAAGAATGAGATTGCCATATCTCAAAGCTGACTGACATAGCTTCCCATAGTACATCGGGTCATTGTGTTGGGCAGTTTGAAATCCCAATATTTTTTATAACACCAAACAGAGTTTCTAGAATATTCAACCAAGCTATTGCCAGGAAGATTCCTGTTCACTTGGTTGCACACCAGACTGGCCGTGCTATATTTGCAAAAGTGTCAAAATCTTTTATGACAACACAGTGTTTCATAACTGGCCTTGCCTTTTATGGAAATATGGCAGGCAATGGTCCTGAGCTGGGGAACCTGAGTGTAATGGTTTAAAACTCAACGGGAATCTTGAGTTTTATGTGGCATTATGCTTTTCTTTAAGATGGATTTTAAACAATTATTTAATAATAGTAAATCTATTTACCATTTAACCCGTATTACGAACCAGGTGATACACGAAGGAGTCATACCCTATGACTGGTGTAGCAGCATCATAGTCAACTGCTACAAAGGTAAAGGGGACGCTTTAGATACAAATAATTACAGAGGCATCAAGCTGTTAGATCAGGTTATGAAAGTTACAGAGAGGGTCATAGCCCAACTAATTAGGGAGCGAATCAATTTAGATGAGATGCAGTTTGGGTTCGTGCCAGGTAAAAGCACTACTGATGCCTTATTTCTAGTGAGACAGTTGCAAGAGAAATACCTAGCTAAGGATAAACCTCTGTACCTGGCTTTCGTTGACATGGAGAAAGCCTTTGACAGGGTCCCCCGATCCCTTATCTGGTGGTCAATGAGGAAACTTGGGATAGAAGAATGGTTAGTGAGAGCTGTGCGAGCCATGTACAGAGATGCTGCCAGTAAGGTGAGGGTTGGAAATGAGTACAGCAATGAATTCCGGGTAGAGGTAGGGGTCCACCAAGGTTCCGTCCTCAGCCCCCTATTATTTACCATAGTCCTCCAGGCAATCACAGAGGAGTTCAAGACAGGTTGCCCCTGGGAGCTCCTCTATGCTGATGACCTTGCCCTAATTGCGGAGTCACTATCAGAACTAGAGGAGAAGTTTCAGGTGTGGAAGCAAGGTCTAGAATTGAAGGGCCTTAGAGTCAACCTAGCTAAAACCAAAATCCTAATAAGTAGGA
The DNA here is from genome assembly GCF_046866305.1 of Octopus bimaculoides. NCBI lineage: Eukaryota > Metazoa > Mollusca > Cephalopoda > Octopoda > Octopodidae > Octopus > Octopus bimaculoides. Next base: position 489,620 of record NC_142933.1, on the reverse strand, counting down.
AGGTAGATAAAACACAAACCCCTTCAGGTAGATGGCCCTGCTCAGTATGTAGAAAAGGAGTAGGTAGTAACTCTATAAGATGTACCCGGTGCAAGCTATGGACACATAAGAGGTGCAGCAACATCAAAGGCAGGTTAACTAGCAAGTTAGTTTTTGTTTGTGGCAGATGTTCAGGTGCAATAAAGACTGCAAACAAACAGGAAACAACTTCTATCTCATTCCAGGGTGAAAAACTAGAGGTAGTCGATAGCTTCCGCTATCTGGGCGACCAAGTTAGTAGTGGGGGTGGGTGCGCTGAAAGTGTAGCTGCTAGAATAAGAATAGCCTGGGCAAAGTTTAGAGAGCTCTTACCCCTGCTGGCGACAAAGGGACTCTCACTCAGAGTAAAAGGCAGACTGTATGACGCATGCGTACGAACAACCATGCTACATGGCAGTGAAACATGGGCTGTAACTGCTGAGGACATACGTAAGCTCGCAAGGAATGAAGCCAGTATGCTCCGTTGGATGTGTAATGTCAATGTGAATACCCGTCAGAGTGTAAGTATCTTGAGAGAAAAGCTGAACATTAGAAGCATCAGTTGTGGCGTGCAAGAGAGACGATTGCGCTGGTATGGACATGTGGTGAGAATAGCTGCGTGAGAAAGTGCCACACCCAAACAGTTGAGGGAACCCGTGGAAGAGGTAGGCCCAGGAAGACCTGGGCTGAGGTGGTGAGGCAAGACCTTCGTACATTGGGCCTCACCGAGGCGATGACTACGGACCGAGACCTTTGGAAATGTGCTGTGCGTGAGAAGACCCGGCAAGCCAAGTAAGATCGTTGCCAGTGCCCCTGGACTGGTTCTTGTGCGGGTGGCACATGAGATGCACCATTTTGAGCGTGGCCGTTGCCAGTACCGCCTGACTGGCTCCTGTAGGATTTTCGAGCGAGATCGTTGCCAGTGCCCCTGGACTGGCTTGTGCGGGTGGCACATAAAAGACACCATTTCGAGCGTGGCCGTTTTCGTGCGGGTGACACGTAAAAGCACCCACTACACTCTCTGAGTGGTTGGCGTTAGGAAGGGCATCCAGCTGTAGAAACTCTGCCAAATCAGACTGGAGCCTGGTGTTGCCATCCGGTTTCACCAGTCCTCAGTCAAATCGTCCAACCCATGCTAGCATGGAAAGCGGACGTTAAACGATGATGATGATGATGATGATTAAAAAAATAAAACTTCCGTCTTCTCCCATGAAAAGAGTTTCACATTTTGCTTTTGTGTAAAATACAAGCACATAGCTTAATAAATGGAATAATATTGTAGATTCTTAGAGTTATTGCTTAGCTTCAAATCAGTTATGATCATGCAAATTTACAAGCAAAAATGTTCCAACCATAACAATCTTGTCTTATATTCAGATAAAGTGTATGAATGTATCTAGGACTACTTTTTCCAAATGCTTACACCTACTCTTATTTAAGACAGTAAGGTGTGTGTATTTGAGGGAGATTCAGCAACTTTTTCCAGTAGATTAAGCAATCATGTGAAAGTTCTCACACCGACTCATTGCCAAACAATGTAGTGGTGGTGGTAATGATAGTGGTTTGTAATGTAGTAACCAAACACCCAGTCATCATATAATGATTCAAGGCTGGACTTACATGTGTTTTCTTAGGGTCTTCAAGGACTTGAAATCATCACTGCAAGCTTACAAAAACACTTGTAATTTTGACTGTGTTCCCTACAGTGTTTTTCCCATTGTCTGCAAACCTCTCAAACTCATTAGTTATAGTCACACCACCACCACCTTGCTAGCCCTGGTCAAACCATCCAACCCATACCAGCATGGAAAAGGGAGGTTAAATGACGACGATGATTATTGGACTCACTGTAATGAGAACTGAACTGGAAACAGAGGGTTACCAGATTTTGATACTGGAAATAACACCCGTTTCGTACTTTAGCTTCTCCTCAATACTACACTGAGTTGATGGGTCTTGTCTTGCAAATCATTTGGTGACCCCATTAGTGTTGGTGCCACAAAAAAAAAAAAAAAGAACTCAATACACACTGTAAAGTGGTTGGTATTAGGAAGGGCATCCAGTCATAGAAACCATGCCAAAGCAGATACTGGAATTTGACAGTCCTTTGTCTTGTTGGATTCTGTGGAACCATTCAACTGATGCCAGGATGGAAGGCAGACATTAAATGATGATGATGATTGTTATTGAAGCTAACAAGTATTAATCAGTAACAGCTAGACTTAAAATGTTTTCCAAATGTTAATTTATATTGATTTTATGACATTCATTCAAATGAATTGATTTATGCAGCTCTATTCACATGATTGTTTTAATCTGAGATGTGTGTGGATGTAGGCAACAGATTGATAAAGGTGGGAGGAAAGACAGCAGGGGAGAGGCAAATCACTGTGAAAGATAGATAGAATGAGAGAGAGAGAGAGAGAAAAGATAGAATGACAGGACAGGAAGACAGATATAAAGTGGAAATTTGCAGAATAGAGACAATGAAGAGTGTGAAGGGACGAGTCTGGTGATGTGGAGAGGGAAAACTTCTATGAGAGGGTAAATGTTGATCTTTCATAAAAACAAAATAAAGGGCTCAGGTGCAGATCCAAGGCCTCGAGACCTTCAGAAACTTTGGATATTTTATTTAGTTTATGTAAAATTTTGCATAGGGAAACTTCTGTGCAGCTGCTCAACCTGCTAAAATGGTGACTAAATCTCCATTAAATCACATCCTAACATAAGTTAGAGCTTCAGCCCTTTGGTATTCAGTACATTCTGTCAAAAGCAATGTTTATTTATCCATATTGTTTTTAATTAATCCTACATTATTTCTGAGCTTCAAGATTTTGATGATGTGATTGTTTATTTTTAAAATGACTCTGTAGGGTAGGTATGAAAGGCCAGATATGATCAGTTTGAAGATAAAACAGATAGAATATTTTGACTGGTTATGACCGGTTTAAATGCTAAAGTGTTAAACTATCAAAACTAAACTTCACCACCACCACCACCACCATCATTTAACCTCTGTTGTCCATGCTTGACAGAAGTGATAAGCTGAGGGGCTGCACCAGACTCTTTTATGTGCCAATGGCATAGCACCAATATCTACCATGACTACAATTTCACTTGGCTTGATGAGTCGTCTTCTCCAGCACAGCATATTGCCAAAGATCACAGTCATTTGTCATTGCCTCCAAGAGACCCAACACTCGAAAGATTCTTTTTACATGTGCTACCAGCACTGGTACTAGTTACACAACACCGGCACATTGCGTCTATGAGGCCAAATGCTTGAAAGGATTTAGTAGATAGAAACTGAAAGAAGCCCGTTGCATGTATGTATGTATGTCTCTTTGCACCCCCCCAACATCACTTGACATCCGATGCTGGTGTGTTTACGTCGCCGTAACGTAACAGTTCGGCAAAAAGAGACTGATAGGCTTACAAAGAATAAGTCCTGGGGTCGATTTGCTCGACTAAAAGGTGGTGCTCCAGTCAAATGACTGAAAGAAGTAAAAGAATATCTACAAAAACACATGAAACACAAAGAAAAGTGGAAACAAAAACAGGTTTGTTTTATTCACATTTTAAAAGTCAATTTGCTTTGGTGATCAACAAGAATGTAAAAATACAAATAAAAAAAAACATTTATTACAAAAATATGGATATGCTGCTGCCTTAAACCATTCTTTTCCAGTTCCAGAGTTCTTATGTGTCTCAGAAATGTTCAGCAACTTTTGTCACATTAAGAAGAATAAACTTATAGAAAGGCACATTATGAGATCTCCAATGGCAACAAATTAAAACACAGATTAACCAACAACAAACAGTCATAATTATGAAATTGATGAACCAAACTTGAAAATAGACATCCATAAAAGGAACTGCGATCCGGGTTAAATCAGTCGAAAGTTGAAAAAGCCAATTGAAGTACTTTTATAGACCCAGTTTCTGTTAGAAAAATGGCACAAAAGGAACTGTAAATGGAAATAATTGAATCACAGACTAAGGAACTTCTATAACAAAGATTTTACGATAAATCTTTATTGCACTTCTTTTTTAAAACTTATTATTCTTGAAGAATCCTACCTTTATGAGAAAATAATACTATTTGATAATACTAATAAATAAATGATTGTAAGCTTTTTTCTGAAATCGAAGTGGTGAAGTAAAACAAGACCAAGATTAATAGAAGACAATTTATGAGCTGCAACCTCTCAGATGTCACCAAATATTGAATGCTTAGTTATTTTTATAACAATATACACACATATTTCTTATAAAAGAAATTTTCTTTAAAAATATTTGTATGATTTGTTTAGAGTAATATGCAGTGTACTAAATGCTACATTATGTTTGTTAAATTATAAATTGAAAGATTCGTCCTTCAATGTATAATGAGCAAAATTTCATAAGGTCCATACTTGAAAAAGAGACGTTCTTGTGTTGAAGTTACAGATGACGGAATACAAACTGACAACCACTGAGTCTGTTGTCTGATCTTCAATTGATTTAGTCTAATATCTTACTGATTGACAGCTAAATAAATATTAAGGTTTATCATAAAGAAGTAACTGGTTCTACAAATTGAAGTAAAATGGTTTCATTTAAATATTAGAATATTATTTGTTCCATGTTGCATTTTCAAAAACCAAAAGTTACTAGTACCTTAAATATAGAAATAAATTTTGATCTGAATGAGTAGCTAAACGAAGATAACACCACAAGACAATTCATCATGCAACAATGAAAATCTAATCAGTAATCTTTAAACCATAGTGGAAATTAAAAATGTGAAACTACAATGCATGAATATCATTTGTGATATAAAAACTTATTTGCATTTTCCCATAAAGGCCCATTTTAAAAATGTTCCAATCAACAAAAGCAAAAAAGCAAAAATATGAACCAAAAACTAAAGAGATTTTGTGTGCATATCTAGTATTTGTTTCAAACATTGAATGGCAACACCACAGCCAACTGACAGAAACCAATGAAAAAGTCTCTTCTTTCTTCTAAAATATTGCAAGTTTTAGACAACATCATACAATTTGTTCATTTAGCAATTTGATAAATTGTTAGATTTTTGTTGCTTACCCTCCACCCAAACAGATTTATTTCTGAAAATTTGCTTTCTTTTTGTTAGCCTTGAATTTTCTTCTTAAACACTAGAATCTTCACCATTGATATCATTATCCGTCATTTCATTACATTTGCCCACGCCATCCTCATCACTGTCATTTTCTTCAGCAGGAGAATCACCATCACAGTTGTCTTTCTTCACCAAATCTAATCCATTGTCTTTATTACTACTACTGCTGCTGTTTGAATGTTGACTTGCTGTGTCAGAGTCTAACAAATCTACACCAGAGTCAGCATCCGATTCTTCATTTGCTTTATCACTAAAAGTATCTTGGTTTTTCTGTAAGATAGAACAAAGATCATCAAAACCTGAGAAACGAAGACAAAATAATAATTCAATGCAGTAAACTTAAGAAAGAATGATCAAATGCTTGCTTTATTGGGTCATCTCATCTATTTACATTCTGCTACAGACACACTGTTCAGACATCTGGGTTTTTAAGAAATCAAGTTTTTATTAGAAATCAGTGTTTATGCACCAATAGTTACCACCATGGTCACTGGAGTGTAGACCGCTTCAGTTATACACTCATTATCTGACATACAGCATCAGTTATACACTCATTATCTGACATACAGCATCAGTTATACACTCATTATCTGACATACAGCTTCAGTTAAACACTCATTATCTGACATACAGCTTCAGTGATACACTCATTATCTGACATACAGCATCAGTGATACACTCATTATCTGACATACAGCTTCAGTTATACACTCATTATCTGACATACAGCTTCAGTTATACACTCATTATCTGACATACAGCATCAGTTATACACTCATTATCTGACATACAGCATCAGTTATACACTCATTATCTGACATACAGCATCAGTGATACACTCATTATCTGACATACAGCTTCAGTGATACACTCATTATCTGACATACAGCTTCAGTGATACACTCATTATCTGACATACAGCATCAGTTATACACTCATTATCTGACATACAGCTTCAGTTATACACTCATTATCTGACATACAGCTTCAGTTATACACTCATTATCTGACATACAGCATCAGTTATACACTCATTATCTGACATACAGCATCAGTGATACACTCATTATCTGACATACAGCTTCAGTGATACACTCATTATCTGACATACAGCATCAGTTATACACTCATTATCTGACATACAGCATCAGTTATACACTCATTATCTGACATACAGCATCAGTTATACACTCATTATCTGACATACAGCATCAGTGATACACTCATTATCTGACATACAGCTTCAGTTATACACTCATTATCTGACATACAGCATCAGTTATACACTCATTATCTGACATACAGCATCAGTTATACACTCATTATCTGACATACAGCATCAGTTATACACTCATTATCTGACATACAGCTTCAGTTATACACTCATTATCTGACATACAGCATCAGTTATACACTCATTATCTGACATACAGCATCAGTTATACACTCATTATCTGACATACAGCATCAGTTATACACTCATTATCTGACATACCCTCCGATCTATACACCTTTGGGTCTCTATTACAGATTGAGCCAGGTATGATTAGTAAGTCAACTGGTTGAACCACGAATTGAACCTGTAACCCAGACTGCTTACTGAGGTCTTAACACCAATTGAAACTGCTCACATCTTTACACTAGGCACAGGGGATGGCTTCAGTCATTTAAACCAACTTTGATGGAATTAGAGAAGAACTTCGTAATGTAAGACACCATATCATAAGTCTAGCATTAAACAATGTTATGTAGAATACTGAAAACATTATAAAATGCACTTGAGGTATGTACGCTGCTGTTTCTAGTAGCCCAAGTGACTACATAGAGGCTCTATCAAAAAGTTATACCATTGCTTTTATTCTACAGCACTCATTAGCATAATTAAACAATAAGCAATCTACAATCAGCTTACCATAGTCCATGGAGGAGGAGCTTGGTTGGGACAGCGCCGGAGTGCAAATTTCCACACACCAAAACCAGAAAGACCAATGGTGTACCAATATTTTTCCACAGTGTAGAGGCCTATAGCATGAAGAAAAAGAAAATATAAAAATACATGCAAAACAACTTTGAATCACATGGCTTTGCAATGTCCAGGGATATAATAGAAGATGATTGCCCAAGGTACCGTGCAATGGGATTAAACTCTAAGCAACATGGTTGAGAATCTAATTTAACCACATAGCCATGCCAGTGTTAAGCTCAGAAAGCCAGTTCAGCCATCTTAATAAAATAATCCTTACCATCATAACGATATCCTTCTTCAGGGGCAAAATCACTCTGGGATTTATAACCTCGGATCACTCTAACAGGCCTTCCTAGTTCACAGTTGCGGCTCAGAGCTAAGTTTCCTCGAGTCAATGTTTGGTCTTTAGACTGTGGTGCTGTTCTTAAATTCTGAAAAGGTGAAAAAAAAAAAAACTGTTTTTAAAAAATCTGAGAAGATTCATAGCAATCTGAGTAAGCAATAGTTAATTCTGTAAGAGTTGATTGTGGAAGACGTTTGCCAAGGGAACCACACAGTGGGACTGAACCCAAGGCTGCCTGGTTAGGAAGCAAGTTTCTTAACCACACAGCTACACTTCAGTTGTAGTACACTAACCAACAGTAAAAATAAAATAACTACTGAATTTAGTTAGCGATAAGGCCAAAACTTTCTCTTTATTCATACATTTTTGGGGTTGTGTCAATGTAAGAAATTCTTATTGTTTCTTCACACACCTGCAGAATCATCATCATCATCAGCGTTTAACATCCACTTTCCATGCTGGCATGGGTTGGATGGTTTTACTGGGGACTGGTAGGCCAGGAGGCTGCATCAGGCTCCAATCTCATCTGGCAAAGTTTCTACAGCTGGATGCCCTTCCTAACACCAACCACTCGGAGAGTGTAATGGGTGCTTTTACGTGCCACGGGCACGAGGGCCAGTCAGGCGGTACTGGCACCGACCACACTTAAAAGGTGTTTTTTATGTGCCACCTGCACAGGAGCCAGCCCGGCAGCACTGGCACCGACCTCGCTCAAATGTCTTTTACGTGCCAGTAAGGCAACGCTGGCAATGATCATGCTCGAATGGTGCTTTTTAAGTGCCATCAGCAAGGGAGCCAGTCAGTGGCCCTGGCAATGAAGAAATACAACTTACCTTTGGATTTGTTTTGGTACCTCTGAGATCTCGACCTCCTGGTAATACGAAGAAGAAAGGATTCAATGATAGCAACACAAATGACTTGGTAAAATGTAGAATGGTAGAGTAAAGCTAAGAACTAATGTCACAATATATTCCAGTGGTTGACTGTTTAGATCGCTAGACTAGTGGTTAGTGGTCTAAAACACAAGCGCTATCAGTTTGTAGGCGCAGTTACCCCCCACCCCCAGTGGGTTTAAACAAACTGACACTAGATGGTGTTAGAGTGTGAGATTCTGGCACAACCCCTTAGGACTATCTCTTTCTGCATTGAGACACGAGACTATGAAGATGTAACCTAGCTGTCTCTCCCACACCACACGCCAGTAGCAGATAGGAGCTAACACACAAAAGACCATGGCCTCCAAGCATCAAACCATTTTCATTTATCATTCAGCTGGTGTATATATGTGTAGCCACATTAAAGGTATATAAAGTTACAGCCTTGTTTTATGTATTCTTTATACCAGGTTTCCTGTCAAATGATATTACAGCACTGTGCTTCAGCATAGTTTCTGCAGCTGGATGCCTTTCCAAACACCAACTACTTTACAGATTACGCTGGGTGCTTTGTTTTTTTTCATGCTAGCTGCACTGGTGAGTTCACTATGCAAGACTGTGAACCTCCAATAGAAGTAATGTTATGCTAGATGAGGGTTAAAATGTGAGAGAAGGGGCCAAAACAGAACAGGTTTCTTGCTGTAGAGGAGTCACATGGCTAAACATATTTTAGAAAAGAAGGTGCGAGTTATCAGGGTGAAGCTGGAAAGAGAGATAAAAGCGTGGTGATGAGGTGTATGGATGGACATTAACTGAATTAGAAAAGAAGAATGAAAGACCTACCTGCTCCTGTGTATGTGAAGCATTCTCCGAAATCTAAATCATCTTCATAGCCACCTGACAGAGCAATAGAATATGCTCCTTCTGTTTCACTTCCATGAATACCAGCAACTGTAGGTCTGAACAAGATGTGCGTGTGTGTATGATTAAGAAAGAAGAAGAGAAACCATCAATAGTAACAGAGTTGGAAGATGTTGCTGCAAAATAGCAACAAATCCAAACTATTTTTAAACATTTAAAATAGTGTGTGAATGGACAGCATAACGCACAGGACTTCATTCTACCTCTTGTCCAAATACAGTATTCCTCATTTACGATGCATGAATGCATTCAGATTTCTGGGATTTTATTAATTCTTTAAACTAAGTAAAGCATTTAACAACAGGAAATTTCAAGAGATTAACACTAAACCCAAGTAACCCCAAAGAATTCCATCGTTCATTATGTTCCCTTAAATAGGTAAGACGCTAATTTTAGTAGGATAAGAACAGATATATACAGCAAAAGAGATCCAAATAATCTAGAGTAACTTGTAAAATTTTCAAAATTGTAATTGTATTTCTATATAAAAATATCATTCAGATTCTAATCAGACACAATCAATTAGAACTAAGGCCAATTTAAAAAAGTGACTATTTTATCTTTATTCTAATAATGTATCTAGAACTACATTGTCCAATGTGACCAGCTGTTTTTAAGAAAAGAGGATATGATTCAAGGAAAATCTGGTTGCTATCTTTAGCATGTTGAGTGACCACATTAAACAAAAACAATTGATTTAACTGTCCCATTCTTATTCTCTCTAAGTTCACTAAACAAGCATATTTGGCCCAAATATGTGTGAATTAGTAACTGAAATTCTCACTCTTCCAAGTATGACAATCAAGTAACTTACCTGTGGATTCCAGCATAGCTACACTCCACTCGAGACTGCCACCAGGTACCAACTTCTACACCTGTCGGATACAAGAAACGTGATAAATTTTATTGACAAGGTTGGTAATAAATAAAAGCTATTATTTATTAAAGAATACATATTTATGTCACTCTTTGACTGATTTCACTTATTGGACTGCAACCATGCTGAGAAACAACCATCAAAGGTGTTGGTCACTTACACTGACTCTAGAATTTTACTTCTTGATAATTTTGTAACAAGAAAAAGTAAAATTGACCGAGGCATTAAGGGATGCATAGGCCACAGGATATGGTCTCACTTGGCTTGCCGGGTCTTCTCGAGCACAGTATATTTCCAAAGGTCTTGGTCACTTGTCATTGCCTCGGTGAGGCCTAATGTTTGAAGGTCGTGCTTCACCACCTCATCCCAGGTCTTCCTGGGTCTACCTCTTCCACAGGTTCCCTCTACTGCTAGGGTGTGACACTTTTTCACACAGCTATCCTCATCCATTCGTACCACATGACTATACCAGCACAGTCATCTCCCTTGCACACCACATCTGGTGCTTCTTAGGTCCAACTTTTCTCTCAAGGTACTTACACTCTGTCGAGTATGCACACTGACATTACACATCCAGCAGAGCATACTGGCTTCGTTCCTTGCAAGCTTATGCATGTCCTCAGCAGTCATGGCCCATGTTTCACTGCCATGTAGCATGGCTGTTTGTGAAATTTTGAATTTAGTTCACGGACCCCTAGTACTACCTCTGTGGATGACCAGAGGTCCACGGACCCCAGGTTGGGAACCACTGATCTAGGAAGACAATAACTTTGAATAATAAGAATACACAGAAAGTAATGGGGATAGAATAAAATATAATTTGTTCATGTCTATGTGTGAAATGAATGGAATACTTCAACACCTACCCAACTTATGCAGACATGGAATTAAAAAAATCATTGTTTTATTGCTCTCTTTTCCATGCTTGCAACCATCAAATTAAATTCATTGAGGCAGATTTTCTATGACTAGATTCCCTTCCTGTTATGAACTGCCTAAGGAAGGTATATATATCTCCATGCTCAGATATGTTTTCAGGGAAGACTGGCAACGAAGGACACTGCTTGTATGATGGTTGGGAAGCAAGTTCCTCAAAATCACAGCAATACTTGCACCTACAAGCCACACAGGTGCATGAATAAAGAGACACCTGTCCAAACCGTCATTTGCTGTGGGATTTAACCCAGAATCACTGATTCTGAAATGGAACTTCTTAAACCTACAGAGACATCTAAGGAAAGCTATGACAATGACAGAAGCTACACAGAGTATTGTTATTAGCAAGGATAAGAAACCTCACCTTCAATTGAACCAAATGTATTTTCTCGAAACTGAGGAATTCTTTTAGCTGGAGACGGTTTATCCTCATCAAGGAGTTCAATGAAATTGTTTTCAGATGGTTTCTAGAAAAAACAAGAAAATTGTTAAAATTAGGGGCAGGGGGAAATCTGTAAAAAAATGTTACCATTAGCACAGTGAAGTTGCTGAAGACTTGTTATTTAGAGTTGTGTTTCTGACTTTTCGGTTCCTTAAATGGTTTAATCAGGACAGACTTCTGCATATGACCTTTGCAGAGCCTCCAAGACTGGCAGATAGCAAAATTAATGCACTTCAGTTTAAATGAACAATCATCACTTTAACCCCCACCACCTTTTTTAACCATATTTCTGTTGAAATTCAATTAATTTTGAAACTTTTAACCCATTACCTACCAGTGATCTCATACGAGATCACTTAAAAATTACAAATTTTGTAATTATCTGTCAATATTTACACATATCTAACCTTTTTGCTATATCTACTAGGTATATTTCTCTGATATTCAAATGAGGTTTGCTAACTTTTCACCCAATATCTCGCTTATTTCTATTTAAAATGTTATTTTGATCATGTCAGCATGTTTCTAAGGCTGTTTTATGCTAGAAATCAAAGTTTCATAAAAAAAATTCCAGTTAATAGAATTAGGGGAGGTAATGGGTTAAAGAAAGTAGTAAAATAACTATTTTTTAAATTGGGAGCGGGAACATAAATCAACATGGAATTTGGATGTACGTTTTAATTTAGATCATATCAACCCTTTAGTTACCATATTTCTGCTAAAATTCACTGCTTTTGTTTCAATTAATTTCAAAAATAAAGAACTTATTAAAATAACTGCCATTATTAAACTGGTGTTTGGAATATAAATAAACATGAAATTTTTATAAGAGGTTTTAATTAAAATCACTTAAACCATGAAGTTGGTATCCTAGAACCATAGGTGATCTCAAAAACCAGATTGGCATCATCATCATCATTTAGCGTCCATTGTCCATGCTGGCATGGGTTGGACAGTCTGACCAGGGCTGGTAAGCTGAGAGGCTGCACCAGACTCCAGTCCGATTTGGCATGGTTTCTACAACTGGATGCCCTTCCTAACACCAACCACTCCATTCGTGTGACACCAATATCTGCCACAATTTTACTTGGTCCGAAGAGCCTTCTTCTCAAGCACGGCATAATGCCAAAGGTCTTGGTCATTTGACGTTGTCTCTGCGCAAATCTTTGAAGGCCTTTTTTTTTTGTTAGTAATTAGGTTTATTGTAAAGTTAAAACCCTTTTTTGTCTTAAAACAAAGACATTGTGACTGAAGGATGAACTATAAACGAATTCTTGGAAAGCTGATAGGTTTTACTGACTTAGATAACACAAGACCAACATTTTTTCCCAGAAGAATAAACAAAAATTATTTTCTTACCTCTCCTCTCAGTCTACAAGAACGTCTCACGGCACCAACACTGATTGAACCTTCATCTGTGGTAGAGGGCACAGATGATCTTTTGGAAGCCTTTGGTGTCCACTGTGCTTTGCGTTTAATTGGTTTGTGGACCACTTGAAATTTCTCCAGCTAAAAGGAAAGGACAGAAATGATGACGATGATTCACAAAATTTGTTGAAGTGGCTCCTCATTGAACTGCATTTACAAAGGGGCCTGAACCATATATATTATCATCCCCCTGGACTGGTTTGTGCGGGTGGCACATAAAAGACACCATTTCGAGCGTGGCCGTTTTCGTGCGGGTGACACGTAAAAGCACCCACTACACTCTCTGAGTGGTTGGCGTTAGGAAGGGCATCCAGCTGTAGAAACTCTGCCAAATCAGACTGGAGCCTGGTGTTGCCATCCGGTTTCACCAGTCCTCAGTCAGATCGTCCAACCCATGCCAGCATGGAAAGCGGACGTTAAACGATGATGATGATGATGATGATTATTGTCATTTCAGGTTAAAAATTATACATCAGTGCAGGAATAGGTGTCTGGTAAGAAGTTTGCATCACGACCACATGGTTCCAGGTTCAGTCCCACTGCGTGGCACCTACTATGGCCTCGAGCCAGCCAAAACTTTTTGAGTGGATTAGGTAGATGGAAACTGAAAGAAGCCCGTCATATGTGTGAGTGTGTGCCCTCGCTTTACATCCCTTTAATCTAGTGGTTCAGTGAAAGAGACTGATAGAATAAATACCTAGGACAGAGGTTGATTTATTTGACTTAAAAAATTCAAGGTGGTGCCCCAGCATAGCCACAGTCTAATGACTGAAACAAGTAAAAGATAAAAGATCCTAAGAAAATCTCTTGCGCAAAAAGTTGGGAACCTATCTTATTTTGCAGATTTTAATAGTGTGCTGTTGTGGTTGAAAGTGAAAAGTGGACAAGTGCCTACCAAAAATGAAGTCCAGCATGGTTCTAAATATCATCATAATAATTTAATGTCCACTTTCATGCTGGCATGCGTTGGATGGTTTGACAGGAACTGGCCAGCTGAAGCACTACTCAGGCTTATCAAGTTATTTAGACTTTTGAAGCTTTTTAACAAAGCAGGCGGTAAAAAATAAATAATACTCATCCTTGTGCAGACAAAAAGCAATATATAACATGGAATTTTATTTCATTAAATATAAAGCAAAGGCATGATTTTCATGAGAGAGGAAAAAATAACTTCTCATTAGAGAATTAAAAATAAGAAGGATGTATTTTCTATTTAGCTGATGAGGTCTAATAGCATCGGAACATAGAATTACCTCCCATGATCGTCAAGAGAGAAAATATTTAATGACCACACTAGAATTGTTCTAGTTAGCTCCGCCCTGCATTAAATATCAACACTAACTTTACTACTTTATATTTGGCGACTTTCTCATCTGGATATGTATGGTTTACTTGCAAAACAACTGTTTCGAATCGACAACACGTAGTCGCTCGAACAGCTAAAAAGATCTCCAAAATTACGACTCCTGTAGAAGATAAAAATTTAGAAAACACGCGGAAGAAAATTTGAAGTGGGACGAATGAAATGGAGGCCCCCATAACGATAGCCAGCGCTTCCTGGCGGAAAACAGATTTTACTAATTTTCTAGGAACGATAACTCTCTAAACAATGGATTATTTATCACACTGCCAGCAACCGTGTTCACCGGAATTGGATGTTATATATATATATATGATGAGGAAACAGGTATGTGGCGAAATTATATCGGTCTCTCTCTCTCTCTCTCTCCCCACCTCTGTTAAGCTAGTGAACTAATCTCAGTTAAGAACGAGGCCCTACATGTAAATATACGTGTGTATGTATGTATGTGAAAAGATGGAATTAAAGCCCCGAGCGAGCCGAGAGCAGCATCTCGACTCCTGTTCCTGATTTGTTTTTAACTAAATGTTATATCGTATTGTTAATGGCCCTTAGTAACAGCATGAGACGCTATTTCATGTCTCTTCTGCCAGTCTTCTTTTGTGTAATCTTTCTCCTCGGCCCACTTTAATCCCCGTTTGTCTTTTAGAAGCATTTATCAATCGCTGACACCTTTAAGTGATACATTATTGTGAGTCGGTAACAATCCGGATATTAAAAAAATATATTAGTTGAAAAGCCATAAATTGAAGCCGGAAAGGAACGCATGCTGGAAAGATTAACTAAACATTATGTGGTATTATCGAGGACTAACAGCTTAACATCTTTCATTACAGAAAACTTTCTGAAGGAAGGAGGGAACGAACGTGTGGCTTTGGAATATTTTTTCAATTCTAAGAAGTAAAAAAGGAGAGCGGAAGTACATGAGAATCACTAAAGATTCTCAGCTTTAAAACAATCGGAAAACGAGCCACCGAGGAAATCTTTTCATAGTTACTCGGTCTGCTAGAAAGAGTAGCCAGACCTTCCTCGAATCATACATGTTTGAAGCATTTTTGTTTCTGTAAGGATCGCCTGTCAAAAAGATGATTGTGGAAGAGAGTTAATTTAAAAGACTTGCCCACCATTTCTAGCAGACGTGTTGTCACATGGAGCATGTATTAATAACACAAGTTCCATGTGGGAATTTTAAGAGAAAAGGGTTGTGCCGACACTGGTTCCAATGAAAGTGTTTTTTTCAACGTGGAACCATTTTCTGAGTGGAATACAAACTGTTCTGCCCAAGCAACCACAAAAACAACCAAACTTTAAGAAGATGCTTTGGACGTAGGGAAGTTCCGCTGGCATCTCCCAGCATTAAACAAAAATAGTCGAAGGACACAAATTTAACTTCGTTATAACAATAATTAGCCATACCTACACAAGAGTATCCACTGTCTTTGTTTTCTGAGGCATACCAAGTTTACCTATACTTAATGTATACGCGTTCTCAGATTAAAAAAATATATATATATATTTAAAGCTCGCTGCATAATCACAAAATTCCACGTTCGATCCCAGAATGTGGGGCAAATGGCTTCTGCTCTCATTTCGGTTCCACGTAAATACCTTGTTATGAATGAAGTTTAGTAGAAGAAACAATGCAGAAAACTGTAGCGTGGAAGCACCGGTATATAAAAAAAAAAAAAAGTCGGTGCTCTCTATGTTGTCACATCGTGCCATAACTTAGCGGGTCAGCAAATAAATCTTTGAACTCCAATAACAAACTAGGGAACAAATCCTCATTTTGCGTTTGATTTTCCAAACTTAACATTTCGCCACTAGATTCCAGTCCTTTGCTGAATTTGTAGGATCCAGCTTCCTAAGATCAACTTACATCATTTCTTTCTATGCCTAAACCCTTCCACAGGTTCTTTCCGCTTCAAATTTCTTGTCACTTCTTTATCCGACTCATCATCCGAAAGCAGCATACGTCCTTACCACCTCAAATCCTCTCTATTGTACGCAACATCTGATTCCTCACCCACCTCTTCCTCTAGGGTATGTGCGCTGCATTTCTTTTTACCTTTCGCACAACCCCCATATTCATTGCCTAGGTTTTATTACCATGCAACATCGCACCAAGTGCCACACAATTTGCTCTTTACCCCTACCGCCATCCCCCAACAGAGGCAACTTTTCTCATTACATTCTCCCTTTGGTCACTCTGCTTTTGCGGTACCTGCCAACCCAAACAATTTCATAGGTGCTCTTAAAAGTCGTCTGCCAGTCTGCTTGTGATTTCCAATTCATATCTTGCCCAAAGTTTACATTGGACAGGCTGTATGGATTTATTACACATTACATATAAAGTATAGTGGCTACTTCTCCGATTGCCGGGAATCTTTTCGATATTGACACATTTGTCTTAATTTTCGATTCTAACCTTATATACGGAGCTTTTGTTTTTTTTCTTTTCCTTACATTTACATATATGCTCTGAGAGATGGCAGTCACAGACGTGGATGCCTGATTAAGAAGTTAATAATTATATACTACTTGATAAATGAAACTCATTTTTAAAAAAAATCTTGTCTTCAGATTTCGTGTTGATAAATAGAATTGATTGCTAAGTTGAAATGAAGATTGTTATAGGCAATGGTTTAGCAACACTTTTTTCTAACCCATATAATAAAGCATAAAAAAAAAAACCCATCTAAAAGTATTTTGCCCATTTCTTTCATTTCCAATTATTTTTTGTTGATTTTTCAAGTAATCCAATAAACTTTATTTTCCATAAATCAATTCCTAAAAATCACTGCATAAATGTTGTGATCCTCTTATTTTACCTAATGTCTTTCATTTTTCCGAAGGTAGTAAGTTATAGTTTATGGGAGATTTCACTGCTACTCTCAACCAGTTGAACATTCAAGTGGAAATTCCTTTGTTTAGTCCCCACTGAATACTTCCTTCAGGCCATTCTGGTTGTTAGATTTTGAATTCTTTTCTCAATTGGTTTCGTATTAGTTCACATCTAGACTGATGCAGTACAAGTTACACCTTCATATTGCTTATCTTGTTTAGACTTGATGAAAAAAACTTTTTCAAAATCAAAATTTTTTTTGTTTATCACCATTTAACATCCATTTTCCATGGAGGCATGGGTTGGATGGTTCGACCGGATCTGACGAACGAGAGCACTGTATCAAACTCCAATATCAGTATTGGCATAGTTTCTATGGCTGGATGCCCTTTTCTATGCCAACTGCTTTACAGAGTGCGTTGTGTGCCTTTTCTTGTGGCATCAGTACAAGTGAGATCACGAAATAACTTGCAAGACATACGGGAGTGTAGTATTGAGGGAGGTAGCTTTATGCCAGGTGTCAAAAGGTTGAAATATGAGAAAGACAGAAACAGGGGGTCATGTTCAAGAGAAGATACACGGCTGCCCCCTGTTGGAAAGGCAGGAGAGAGAATAGAGACAGAGGATCAGAAAGGGTGGGGGCTATAATCATTTTGCTGCTGCCTGTCAGATGTTGCTCAAAATTAATACAATTGATTTTTCTTACAGATTTATCAAATGGCAGTAACAAGGAGTGAAATGAAATAAGAAGAGAAGGAAGTCCATCAAAATGCCTCAGGTTTTACTTGAAGAAACTCACCGAAACCTAACATATCAAGAAAACAAACACGATGATTTCCTTCTCATTGAAGTGGAAGCAATTCTTCGACACCCAAACCCAGCAAAAATTACACTGTCCCCACCACTCTTCCCCAAAGGTGGTGATGTTTACCTTTACAAATCTGGTCCCCATGACCGAAGAGTCAAAGATAAATACTGGTGGGTTAACAGAGGGAACAACTTCCACTCAAAAAGTCAAAAGCGCCATGCCATTATGAAGACATACTTCAGTCTAAAAGATAGAAATGGCAGCAAGAAAAGTGATTGCCTTAATGGATTCAGGCGCCACATCTACCGCCTGGCGGATGCAAAAGATGACAGGAGAACATTAATGCTTGTTCACTATCTTGGAGATGAAAAACTACACACAACAATCCCTCATGGTAACAGCAAACACAAAAAAAGTCAGAATGAGAGTAACAGCCATCAAGTAAAAACAATGCTAAGCAATGACTTGGACACAACAACAATGACCACCTCCTTACAAAATTTGAATGCAGCTAAAAATGAACTGAGAACCTCTGATGGTGTTGGAAGCCGTGGCAAGATTATAAAGTCGCCAATCAATAACCTGAAGCAACCAAGTTTTACCATTCAAACATTAAAAGACAACAGCAGTTCAGATGATTTGAAAATCTGTTTGGAGAAATTAAAACACAAATCGGTAAGATTTCTTGTTTCAAATGACCTTTTCGGTTCTCCAGCAGAACCAAAAAGGTTATTTTAGAGCCTTGCTGAAAATTTGAAGTGCTGTGTTCATTCAAATTTACAATAGATATGCATTTATGCTTATATTCTCCTCCATCACTGTCTGACCCCCACACATCCCTATTTTCTGATCTACGGGTTTATTGCTATTATCCCCGTTTTTCTTCACCCCCATTCCCTACATTCACTCCTACTCCAATCTCTAACCACCTGTTGCTCTCCTCTCAAACTAATGAATTTATCCACCCACCCTACCCAATCTTGTGCATTCCTTCTCTTACACTCACCTTCTTGTACCTTGAAAGTAGGCACCAACACCCGGTCAGCGCCACCACTGTCCTTTCGGTTTTTTCCACCCACTTTTATACAACATGCAAGGTAGCTATATATCTCCTCTACAGCAAAGCACCTGTCCTTCTGTCGTGCTAAAACTTGGCATCAAGCCACCTACCCCTGCCTACTGCAGCTCCACTCTGTTAAAGGTTGTTTTCCTCATTGTCTTCTAAGTTAATTGGCGACCTCACCAGGGTCAGTGTTGCCAAATGGCTGGCATGAAAAAGAGAAACCATACAACTGTCCTCTGGCTTGCTGGATGCTGTGAAACCATACAAACCCATCACAGCATGGAAGATGAATGTTGAGTGACAGTGATGATAATTTACATGTAGCTGGTCACCATAGGAACAGAAAGCAGAAGAAATGTAAACAAATGAAAAACGTTCCACAAAGAACATGCTTAAAAAATGAGAATTGGAAACATTGAGAAAATGGTTATTTCCATAATAGTAAAGCTAATGGCCAAATGTTGGGTTTTGATTAAGCTTTGAATATTAACCATCTCAGACCTGGGCCCTTGTGTCTAACTTTACCCTCCACCTGGGCTCCTGAACAAAAAAAAAAAAAAAAGAAAAAAAGGTTGCACTTACACGCACAGGCGTGGTTGTGTGATAGAAAGCTTGCTTACCAACCACATGGTTCTGGGTTCAGTCCCACTGCGTGGCACTTTGGGCAAGTGTCTTCTACTATAGCCTCGGGCTGACCAAAGCCTTGTGAGTGGATTTGATAGACGGAACCTGAAAGAAGCCCGTCGTGTATATATATATATATATATATACATATATTTTGGTGGCACCATCTAAACGTGGCTGATGTCAGGACCCACAACTGGCCCCTGTGCCAGTGACATGTAAAACCACTATCTGAATGTGTTCGATGCCAGGCCCGCCTGACTGGCAGCGCTTTCCAAACTGCCTAACACATGCCAGCATGGAAAGCGGATGTTAAACGATGATGATGTGTGTGAGTGTCTTTGTTTGTCCTTCCCACTCGATCGCTTGACAACCAATGTTGGTGTGTTTGTGTCCCCAAAACATAGCGGTTTAGCAAAAGAGACCGATAGAATGAGTACAAGGCTTACAAAGAATAAGTCCTAGGGTCAATGTGTTTGACTAAAGGTGGTGCTGCAGCATGGCCACAGCCAAATGACAAACAAGTAAAAGAATACAGCTCAAATAAATAAATAAACAGATGCAGGAATGGCTGTTTGGTAAATAGCTTGCTTCCCAACCACATGGTTCTGGAATCAGTCCCACTGTGCGGCACCTTGGGCAAGCGTCTTCTACTATAACCTCAGGCTGACCAAAGCTTTGTAAGTGGGTTTGGTAGAAGGAAACTGAAAGAAGCCTGTCGTGTATGTATATATATATATATATATATATATATATGTGTGTGTGTGTCTTTGTCCCTCCTCCTCCTCCATCGCTTGACAACCGATGTTGGTGTGTTTATGTCCCTAAAATCGAGTGGTTTGGCAAAAGTGACTGATAGAATAAATACAAAGCTTACAAAGAATAAGTCCTAGAATTGATTTGTTTGACTAAAGGTGCTGCTCCAGTATGGCTGCAGTCAAATGACTGAAACAAGTAAAAGAGTCAGCTGCATCTTCTCTTTTCTATGCTGTTCATTACCAGTTTATCAAGAATCCAGCAGAGACGACGTTTAATATATTCCCGCCATAGCAGGAACATCACGTGACAGGGTTAAGCTGTTCTACATTTTAACTTTTCCGTGCAAGGTTGTAAATGTTTAGCCCCTGATCAGGCTTAGTCTGAAAAAGCACCACAGCTGTGGTACCCTGTCCTCTTGTTTAGTCACAATGTACCCCGTACCCATAACATTATTAGTAAGGCATTGAACAAGCAGAATCATTAATAGATTTAGCAAAATGCTCAACGGCATTTCCTCTGCAGTTTTACGTTCTGCATTCAGCTATCACAGAGGCCACCTTTGTTTTTTACTCTTTCTAGTTTAATAAAATAAATAGGTGCAGACGTGGTTGTGTGATAAGAAGCTTGCTTCTCAATCACATGGTTCCGGGTTCAGTCCTACTGCGTGGCACCTTGGGCAAGTGTCTTCTATTATAGCCTCGGGCCGACCAAAGCCTTGTGAGTGGATTTAGTAGACGAAAACTGAAAGAAGCCCATCATCATCATTTAACATCTGCTTTCCATGCTAGCATGGGTTGGACGATTTGACTGAGGACTGGTGAAACTAGATGGCTACAGAATGGTACTTCTTTATCATATAGTTATTTTTTTTCCTTTGTTCTCTTCAATCATACCTGGTCTTCTTGCTTCAATAGCACTGTCAGTCTTTATGGGTGGTGGGGTCCTCATAAAATCCTGTAATTATTATTGTCCACAGCCTCTGGCTCATTATTATGTTTGAGTCAATAGCATGATATGAAGGAGATTGACTGCTATTTCCAGCAAGTCAAGATACGACATCCATCGTGTAAACTGTTTTGTTCCCAGATTTCTGCTGAAATAGACTTTGTTGCAAATCAATTTTGAAAATAATGAAATAGTCCTTCAAATATCTGTCATTATTTAGCCGGTGTTTGGAATATAGACTTAATATAAAATTTGGTTGTGTTCTGATCAAAGCACGTACTAAAAACAAACCCCTCTTTTACTCGTTTCAGTCTTTTGACTGTGGCCATGCTGGAGCACCGCCTTTAGTCGAGCAAATCGACCTCAGGACTTATTCTTTGGAAGCCTAGTACTTATTCTTTCGGTCTCTTTTGCCGAACCGCTAAGTTACGGGGACGTAAACACACCAGCATCGGTTGTCAAGCGATGTTGGGGGGACAAACACAGACATACAAACACATACACACATACATATATATATATATATATACATATATACGACAGGCTTCTTTCAGTTTCCGTCTACCAAATCCACTCACAAGGCATTGGTCGGCCCGAGGCTATAGTAGAAGGCACTTGCCCAAGATGCCACGCAGTGGGACTGAACCCGGGACCATGTGGTTTGTAAGCAAGCTACTTACCACACAGCCACTCCTACGCCTTCATAACTTATTTTTACGAATTTTCAAGCCAATTTTCTTCTCTTCTGCATTTTTTAAAATTCTTGGTTTTCACAATGGAATTAATACGATTATCCAATAAATAATTTTTTTGATGCAAAGTTTCATAAAATAAAACTAAGGGCAGATTCAATCAGGTTTTGGTATCAAAGAGATTAACCCTATTTATGGCATAACTACAAATTTCTGCCCCAACGACTTTGGATGATCATAACTTTCAGAAAAATGGATATTTTTAATGAAATTTCCAACGGTAGATTCCGAATATAGAAAAGTTTAGGGAGAAAGTGTTTTAGGAGGCGTTGGTGTGGGGAATTTCGGAAAATTCACCGGAGTCCAACTCGTCTTAACTTTGAAGAAAATTGGTATTTTTTAATGAAATTCTCTACAAATATGCCTCGGACTATGTAGATTCCGAGGACATAGGAATTTTAGGGGAAAACAACTGGGGGATATTTTTAAGAACTGTTCCCCACCCGGGGGTGTTTCGGAACAAGTCGTCCTTATTTGTTTCATTTTCTCCTAAAACACCCCCCACCCCCCCAAAAAAAATTTGTATATTCGGAATCTACGTGATACAACATATATTCGTAGAAACTTTCATGAAAAAAATATCCATTTTTCTGAAAGTTATCATCCAAAGTCGCGGCAGAAACCTGTAGTCATGTCGAATTCATCACAAATGTCAATTTCCATGAGCTGCAGCCATCAAAATAACGAGATAAAACAGTAGAAATTCAAGGTTGGCCTACAGATGGTCCTTATCAGGTGGTAGTAAAAACACAATAAAATAACATTTTAAGGTTACTTTATTAAGTCATATTTAGTTGGGTTCATTATAGAAACGATCTGCTCATTTATAGCTAGCCTGGAGCCTAATGAAAATCGTAGTTTCATCATTGAACGCTCATGATCCATTGCCGACATGGATTGGACGGTTTCACAGGATCCAGCGTTTCCTAACACTAAGCAATTTACAACGCGTACCAGGTGCTTTCTTTTTTTTTTTTTTTTTTCGTGCTACTGGCCCTAGCGAGGTTGCCATGCAACTTGAATGGTCAGCCCTGAATGGGCAATATCTCGCTTTAATTATGTGCGTGCCCACGGCGACAGAGACCGATTCCAAGAAGATTCGACCACCCAAGAGGAAAGACTCAGCAATGAAGTGGTTAGGTGACTAGTCTGGAGGAAGAGACTCCAAATATGAGGACGAGGTGACCGTGGCTCAATACGATAGTAAAGACAGATCTCTTATCAAAAACGTTCCAGCCACGACCATCTTGTAATTTTTTCTTCTTCTTCTTTAATGTATCAAAGATTACATTATCCACTGTGTTCTATAATCATAGACTTGTGATATGCATGGATTAAGCTGCTATTTTCTTAGGAAATAGATAATTCTAAGTTTGGTCGATGTTGTTTAGCTCTAGGTCAACCCCAGTCCAGTAAATCAATGATCAAGAGAATGCCAACCGTGACCCTCTCGTCTTTTCACTATCAACTGATGATTCAAGGATAGCAATATATGACGTTATTTTCTAAAATGATGGAGTGTGCTTTGAGGGTGATTTGACTACTATTTCTACCATGTAGAACAACCACTTAACTAGAGGTTCTTAGTAAAAGTATTATGCCGGCAGTAGATAAAAGTATTATGGCAATCTATTTCATTTCCGCAATACAAAAAACAGGTGGCCGTTTATTTAGTCATTTACTGTTTTCACATCTTTCCCCATAAATATTAATTTTGAATGTTTTAGCATGAAATAGAATCTGCAAGAACACGAGATGAGCGGTGAAACGTTTTCTTCTTTTAAAAATAATTTCATAACCGAAAACTTTTTTTTTTAATCTACATGTTTTATAAACAAGTGTAAAACAATTCGCTCTACTTTTTAGAAATGACACTTGTTAGGAGGTTGTTTTTTTTTTAAATATTGAATGTCTAAAAAAATTACGATGAAAAAGTTCTCTATCTTTTTAAGACATGAAATATTTCTGCTTTTGAGAAAGATAAAAACTAAAACTTCCGTGGAAAAGCACGTGTGTTACCGGCTTAGCCGGTTTAACCCTGCTTAACCGACAATTTAAGAAGAGGAGACAAAGAAAAGAATAACTTAATATGGACGAAAAACAACTTACAGAATGACGGATTCCCAGCTCAGCCAAAACCCTCCGATTGTCGGCGAGATTTTTCAGACGAAGTTTTTCGTATTCACTGCACATTTTTCTTTTTTAGAAAAGAGACTAAAACCGATTCAATCTTTAACAGAAAAATATATCAGAGGAATCTGATGAATTTCAATTAAAAGTGTCTTCTTTTCGACTCCGTCAGAGAATTGTGTGGCTGTAAATACAGATACACGTTCTGTGTGGGTTCCAGTCTCCCGCGAAATTTATGTCACGTGCTGCCATATCGGAATGTTGATTGGTAGTTTGTATTATCTAGGCGTAACGGCGGGAAAACAACTGCTTCTATAACTCCACCTATATTTAAATGTCACAGTGACAATTTTGAAATTGCTTCAGTTTGAAATGATTACAGATATTCTTTCCTATAAATCACTGAATTAGATCGATTCTCAATATATTTTTTCGTTTACTCTCTATTTCCTATTTACTTGTAAGCATCTGTTTTATTAGTGCGCGACTATATCAGTTTGGAGAGAATATGCATGAGATCTTGTTGAAACCGTACGTTTTTAACCTGGACACCTGGAATAAAACGAAATCGTCGCAAATAAAATATTGACAAAATGAAGTTAGAAGAATAAATTTAAAACATAAAATAAATTCTTATTTATCGGCAGATTTCGATTCCAGTTGTAGATCTTTGTATAGACATAAAGCATTTGTACAGCTTTAGTCTTTTTGGCCGCTCGTCTTGTAAAATTGTACAATTAATTCTACAGAAGAAATCTGTAATTGTCTCAGATATTACACATTATTTGTTGGTTGAAAATAAATCAGTAAAATATATTACTAATATTTATATTTAAAAGAAAAGGTGACGTTTACATATCCGAAAGTAGCGTCATGTCATTTTTGTTAAGTATTTCCGGAAGTTTTTTTTTATATTTAAGCCAAGCTATTTTGTTTTTGTTGCTTTATCGCTTAATTTCCTTTCAATGTTGTTCAGTATGTGACATAACTTTGTGTTTTTGTATGAGAAATCAAACAATTTGAAAACAGATGACTTCAACAAGATGAGCGAACACACACACCATCATCATCATCATCATTTGAAATGCTTTTACGGTGACATGTTTCTAGTGCTGTTTGAAATGTCAAGCCTAGCGTCGTCTACCAACCACTCAGTTGCTAATGAACCTACTCCACCTCTGATAATACACACACACATATAAGCACCTTCTATATATATATATATATATATATATATATATATATTTGTATGTGCGTGCGTGTGTATATATATATATATGTGTGTATATATATATATATATATATATGTGTGTATATATATGTATATATATTTCGTTTTTGGATTTGGTTTGCAAGATTTTTTCTGTGATTTCGTGTGTTGAAGCATCTTCTGTTGTGTCTGGGGAGAGTCATTTTCTTATCGTGCCTTAAAATTTAACACTCACCGTTAAAATTTCCACTTATTTCTTATTTTTATTTCCCTGAAATTTTAACTGTTGAGTGTGTTAAATTTTAAGGCACGATAAGAAAATGACTCTCCCCAGACACAACAGTATATATATATATATATATATATATATATATATATATATATATAGGGAAAAGAACCAAGGTTGTTAATATGTGTGTGTGTGTCGGTCTGGCCGTATTTATATCTCCTCGTCCGGACATGGGGCACTAATTGCAAAATAAAGGCTGCTGTCATACAAGCAGAGTTGTTCTGACTGCAATCTTCTGTGTAAACAGGTTCTGGTTATTGTGGTATTTATGTTCAAAATAAGCACAAGGGTTGATTTGTTCAATTACAATTCTTCAAGGCGGTGCTCCAGCTTGGTCACTGTCAAATGACTGAAACAAGTATAAAAGATAAAAAGATGCTCTCACATACACACACACGCACATGAACATCTGGAGCTGGTTGGTTTCATTTTCCCTCCACCCAGATCCCCCCTCTACCCCACTCATCTCTCTCTACCTCTTGATATTCACACCCTTACACAAATCACATTGCTAATTCCTTCTTCCCCAGAACCTTTTTTTTTTTGCTCTGGAATCTTCTCCAATTCTTGGTGGTTGACTGTTGGTGGAGGTGTTAATTTAAATCTTTTCACCTAAAGTTCGAGTTAATCATTGTCAAAATTCCTTTTTAATAAATTAATTATTTTAGGATATTTCCATTTAATTGTTTTACAAATGTTTCCTCTTGTTTTTTTTCCTTTTTTTTTTTCTTCTTTTTCTAGTGTTTGTTATCCTGACATTAAAAACAAAAAGACTCTTCTTAGAAATCGTAAGCAAAGACGTTTCCAGTGAAGGACACCTACAACTGTATCATGCTTCCATTTCAATTTTTATATATTTTTGTATAAATTTCAGACACTCGTTCACTCCACGTGCAACTATCTCATTCCATGTTATTACAGCATCTGCACTTTCTGATGGTGTTCTCTATGGCAATTGTGCTTTTGTGTCTTATCCAAAGGACTTGATCTTATGCTGCTGCTATCATCATCATCATCATCATCATTTCTTATACTATGACTGGATTATACTACTAAATGTAGATTAACATACGAATCAATATTATTGAAATACACTCATACCCAAGATACACTGGATATATTTATGTCTTTATTGCCCACAGGGGGCTAAACATAGAGGGGACACACAAGGACAGACAAAGGGATTAAGTCAATTACATTGACCCCAGTGTATAACTGGTACTTATTTAATCGATCCCGAAAGGATGAAAGGCAAAGTCGACCTCGGTGGAATTTGAACTCAGAATGTAACAGCAGATGAAATACTGCTAAGCATTTCGCCCAGTGTGCTAACGATTCTGCCAGCTCGCTGTCTTACACTGGATATATCAAAGAAGAATGAAGTGCATTTGAACTACAGCTTTATTTTAAAACGAATCCAGCTGTAGAAACTCTGCCAAATCAGATTGGAGCCTGGTGTAGCCATCTGGTTCACCAGTCCTCAATCAAATCGTCCAACCCATGCTAGCATGGAAAGTGGATGTTAAATGATGATGATGATGATGATGATGATGATACATTCAGTGATGTAGGAGTTTTGTGTTTGCTTGTGAGGGGAGCAAGTGAGATTAGCTCAATGGAATTAGTATGGGAATAAATATATTTTAAAAAGATATCTTAGTAATAATTGTTTTCTCTAATGTCTTTCTCATGGCTATTGTTTCAGGCTAATCACTCTGAATTGGTAGAAAACAACTTATTGACACCAACAAAAATAAGACGAACAGATGGAAACACTTATAACATTCAAGGCACCTTGGCCCTGGCACATCATCATCCTGTGAACCAATCTAAAACAGCTTCTCAACTCTGGACAGGGGATAACAAACAAAACCATTCTCAAATCCATTCTGTAGTACCAGTGTCCCGAACAAACACAGCCCTGTTGGCTTCTGTTTTACCGAACAAAGACAAACCCCAAATGAGGATCCAGGATGAACGTATTAAAAATCAAACAATTTTCCATAACCGACACCAGTCGAACATGTCATTCCAACAAAGGAAAAAACTGCAGCAGCTACAAAAAGTAGACAATTCTCTTGCAAGTTTGTTGCCGAGGTCTTTACATGCTGCAGAAAGTTTATCTTTCAAAAACCTACAGTCTTTGGGTCTAAATGCCAGCCCAGATGGTCATCTCAGTAAAAGGTGTGTAAATCCTTCTGAGCGCCAGACTTCTAAAAATAGTTGTGCAGATACAGTGAAGCAATCTAGTCTGGCAAATTGTCCAGAAACCGATTCCAGATTACAAATAGACTACATGAAACTGTTTGAAGAAGCTTCAAAATTGCCACAAATGGGTTGTGATGTCTTTGTTCTTGTATCATATCCTGGCTGTAAACCAGCTTACTGGGGCACCAAGAAATATGTACAGAAATTTGAAAATTCTGAGTGTTTGCAGCCTTATGTTGCTTCAAATTGTCTTTCTGTAAAGTTAAAAGACTCTTCTTTGTCTCCTAAAAACTTGAATTATTCTGAATCAGAAACGGACAATAAACTTGGTAAACTAAGAATTTCAAACTCAGCAAATAATAATAAAAGTGTAGTGACTCTGAAGAAGGAACCAATGGAGGATGATTCTCCAGACAATAATAACAGAATCCCAGAAGTCACAATAAAAAACGAAATCCTTGAAGATGTAATTATTAGAGACTCTACTGGACTTGCTAATGGTAACCGTGACTTAACAGAAACCACAAGGAACTCCGTAAATGGAAGTAATAATTCCAGAGGGCAGTGTTTACAAAAAGACAATACATTTAAAAATTCTTTGCAAAGAACTATAGAAGAACAGTACAAATCAATGTACAGAACACAAGAGAACTCAATGTCTTTTGACCAAATCATACCTCAGACTAGCAGAAAGAAAGACAAGAGATCTATTGCTGATGAGATGACATGTCATAATAAAGATACAAAAAATATTGGGGGGAATTCAAATGGGATGTTACCAACTCCAGTTTATGTCAAAATAGAATCTTTGGCTGATGATCTTGAAAACAGATAATAACTTTATGGCAGTGTGATAAACTGTCTCTAGTTTATCATATTGGTGAGGTGGAGAGGGGTTTTTAAATGTACTAATTTCAATTATTTCCCTTTGTAAAGACAGATCGTGTAATATCTGTGAAGCACATATTAAATACTTTTACAAATAGCAAGTTAGTGTTAACGTTTTTAATGCAGGAAGCATTCGAAAGTTAATTAGAAATAATCCTGTGGTGAAAGGGAAACTAGTACGAATCACTAATAATATTTGAATTAGCTTGGTAAGTACAGGGAGGCAACTCTGCACAGATTTGGTTTTTATAACATCACCAGCGAAACAATTTTTACCATAATTATTTCAAGTTAACTTTTAATATTTCCTCTATTAAATATGTTAACACCAACTTAACTATTGTTTCTCATATGAATGACGTCTCTGAGTTATTTATTCTTGTTGACTTTGATTGTGATTTTCAATTTTTTAATGAATTTTTGAACCAACGAGTACATTTTAATGGTCGCGATTTCGTTTGCCTCTCAATACTCCTGGAAGACACAAATGTGGATGGTCACGTGGTTTTGTGTTTACAGTTGAAAATAACGATGCTTGCACTAATTAGTGAGCCATACACACAAAACTATACACTGCTCACTTTAGTGTCTTCCAGGGGTAATGGTAAACAATCGTACCCACTAAAGCACACGCACAGATTCAGAAGATTAAACCATTCTTAAAATTGTTATATGTGTAATATTGTTAGTGAAGTGCCAAACAATTTGAGCATCGATAACAAATTTGAATCTCCATTAAAATGTCTTAGATATTGTTGTTGATTAGATTATAAACTTTCCACTTCACCCTCAGAGATAATCATATTTTTGATATTTATATCTTTACATTATACATTGACTGGTTTCATCTCTGATCATATATATATATATATATATATATATATATATATATATATATAATATTGTGCTTGTTGTATGCACTGTTCAGGTGTTCTACAACTCATTAGAAAAGGTTAAAAGAGAGAACAGAAAGCAGACATAAATAAAGAAAGACAGCAATGAAAGCAAGCTAGAAATACCTGCACAGTACACAGAACAGGGAACATTAAAAGATTCATTAAGAGGAAAGGGTGCTTAAGTGTGTCAGGAATAAAGTTGGTGAATTTCAGGAAGCATGGAATCTTTGAAGGATTCAGTGTCCTGACAACTAACAACTGATGTGTGTAGTTTGTTCTATGGTTTGTTAATTCTGAGTATGTTAAAAATGTCTCTGAAAGTCATGGGTGTTGAGCTGTTTTTTGTTAATTTTATAAACTGGTGCAAAAGTGTTAGAGCTGTTGAATTCAAAATGGTGGCCAAAGCTGTTATTGGAAAGATGGTGGATAATCTTGTGTGCTTCTCCCAAGTCAGTTGCTAGATGCTGAGACTTTAGTGTATTGATGCCTAGAGAAGGAATATGTTCAAGACACAGTCATCACCAAGTATATATCACAATTCCTGTTTGTGTAGATTGTACCAGCCTGGAATTGAACTATGAAATTTTTAAATTTAATTTATCACCAAAAATCTTTTTTTTATACAACTTTATCTGATACTAAATATATAAATAAAAAAAATTTATTACAGTATTTGAAAGACATTCCAGTCTTGATGACTAACTAAAGGTATCTCAGAAAAATACAGGTGTTGCAGAAATATGATGGATTATCCTTCTAGTCCTAAAAAATGGACCATGGGCACTAATGGGTTAAGAGTGATGTAAATAATTTTCAAAAGTTTTCATCTCAAAGATGAGGTTAATTGTCTGAAACAGATTTGAGCTAATATAAAGGAATAATATAGAAGCTATACTCTAAGAAGTTTTATGTATTCTAAGATCATACCTTTGCTTTTATGGTATAAAATGATTCATCTTATATATCATCATCATCATCATCATTTTACTTTCATTTTACCATATATGTAATGATTGGTCAGGCCTTCTCTAAAACATCTGGTTATCTCCTTTATAAGTTTTTTTATCTTACAATCAGTTTTCTTCTTTACCCGACAGTCCACATACATCCATGTACATCACACAGCCACATCAATTAGCGTCTTCTCTCTTCTTTATTCACATTAATATTACACATTAAGGGGAAACATTCTCACCTCATTTCTTTCTAACTTTCTCCTGTTTTTCCATCCAAATCCTCCTTCATCATGCAACCTACCTTTCACTAAAACAGTAAATGTCTTTGTTACCTGCTGAGGTAATAACTCCTGGAACTTAGTCCGCTCTGATTTTTAATTTGGTTACTATTGCTAGCTGAAATACTCACCTTCGAATGTTGATTAGGAAACATCAACTGTTAACTACTTCTAGCAAACTTTGTGGGCAAATTCATTTCATAGGGGCTTTTTATTGCTAAATACTCCTGTGCATCTTTTACATACAAAGTCAGTTTCAGCTAGCCTGAGGTCCAACTCTGTTGTGCACCCATAACTTATTCTTTGTAAGCCTAGTACTTATTCTATTGGTCTCTTTTGCCAAACCACTAAGTTAAGGGGATGTAAACACACCATTGGTTGTCAAGCGATGGTGGGGGAACAAACAGGCACACACACAGGCACATATATATATATATATATATATATATGTTGTTGGCACTCCGTCGCTTACAACGTCGAGGGTTCCAGATCAACGGAACAGCCTGCTCGTGAAATTAACGTGCAAGTGGCTGAGCATTCCACATATATAATGGGCTTCTTTCAGTTTCCGTCTACCAAATCCACTCATAAGGCTTTAGTCGGCCCAAGGCTATAGTAGAGACACTTGCCCAAGGTGCCACACAGCGGGACTGAACCTGGAGCCATGTGGCTGGTAAGCAAGCTACTTACCACACAGCCACTCCTGTGCTTATATCTGTCTACCAAATTCACTTACTAGCTTTGATCAACCTAGGGCTACAGAAGTTACTTGTTAAAAGTGCCATGCTGTGGCATTGAACCCAGAACTATGTAGTTGGGAAGTAAGCATCTTACCACACAGCCTCGACTTTTTTCAATGCTATTAAGGTGGCGAGCTGGCAGAATCATTAGCACATATTTCATTTGTCTTTACATTCTGAGTTCAAGTACCGCCAAGGTCGACTTCGCCTTTCATCCTTTCAGGGGTCGATAAATTAAGTACCAGTTGCATACTGGGGGTTGACCTAATTGACTGGCCCCCTCTCCCCGCAAAATTCAGGCCTTGTGCCTAGAGCAGAAAAGAATGTTTAAATGCTGTTATTTATAGCTTTATGTGTGTGCTTCGAGAACCACTATTCCAAAAACAGAATTATTTAACCTTCTTTCAAAAGTTTATAAAATTCTTATGACATCAATGTTATATAAATCTTTTACTTGTTTCACTCATTAGACTCTGGCCATGCTGGGGCACTGTCTTGAAGAATTTTAGTTGAACAAATTGATCCCAGTACTTATTATTTAAAGCCTGATGCTTATTCTATTGGTCTTTTTTGCCGAACTGCAAAATTACTAGAGCTGATTTGTCCAGCTAAAATTCTTCGAGATGGTGCCCCAGCATGGCCACGGTCTTTTTTGCCGAACTGCAAAGTTACTAGAGCTGATTTGTCCAGCTAATGTTCTTCGAGATGGTGCCCCAGCATGGCCACGGTCTTTTTTGCCGAACTGCAAAGTTACTAGAGCTGATTTGTCCAGTTAAAATTCTTCGAGATGGTGCCCCAGCATGGCCACGGTCTTTTTTGCCGAACTGCAAAGTTACTAGAGCTGATTTGTCCAGCTAAAATTCTTCGAGATGGTGCCCCAGCATGGCCACACTCTAATGACTGAAATAAGTAAAAGACATTGTTTACAGGTTACTAGTTCAAACCAGTTCAGCTCTGCAGCTGGTTCAATGTTGTTTCAAAAGAGAACAGTCTATTCTTAGACTTCCTTTGTTTACCTTTGCTGTCAGAACTAGAGACCTTACCGTCTTGGAATGTTTAGAATCTGCCAACGATGTTGATTCACCTTGGCATTGAATGCAACCTTTAGTTCTGCTTGTAATGGCTGGAATGTATACAGCTCATTTCATATTAAACTGATCACATACATACACAAACACATTCACTACAAGCTGTAAGTGACTTTCATTCCTCGACTATGTTTGTGAAGATTTGCTGCCTCTCTGTTGGTAATAAATACATATCATCGAGAGATGATACAATTATACTGACAAGACAGAAATTATGAATTAACTGCAGGGATGTTTGATGTAGTAAAAACATATCAGACATCATAAAATATCAAATTAAGGCAAAATGAAGAGGAATAAACAGGAAAAAAAGATGTGGCTTAAATGTTCCATTCGTAATTTCTCAACATAAACCACAAACTAAAGCCAGACACCTGGTTATGTTGGATTGTAGTGAATACTCATTCTGCTAAAAGACTCTCCTTCTCTTCGCCATCACCATCTTTTAATGTCCATTTTCCATACTGACACGAGCTGAATGCTTTGACAGATTCCAATGGTTTCGTTAAGGTTTTTTCTACAGAAATTATCGCAGGAGTGGCTGTGTGGTAAGTAGCTTGCTTACCAACCACATGGTTCCGGGTTCAGTCCCACTGCGTGGCACTTTGGGCAAGTGTCTTCTACTATAGCCTCGGGCTGACCAAAGCCTTGTGAGTGGATTTGGTAGACAGAAACTGAAAGAAGCCCGTGGTATATATATATATGTATGTGTGTTTGTCCCCCCACCATTGCTTGACAACTGATGCTGGTGTGTTTACATTCCCGTAACTTAGCAGTTCAGCAAAAGAGACCGATAGAATAAGTACTAGGCTTACAAAGAATAAGTCCTGGGGTCGATTTGTTCGACTAAAGGTGGTGCTCCAGCATGGTCGCAGTCAAATGACTGAAACAAGTAAAAGAGTAAAGAGAGCACTGATTTTTTGCTACAATGTTTCGTATTGAGACATCAGATGTGAACAAACAATGTTTGTTCACATCTGACATCTTGATATGAAACATTGTAACAAAAAAACAGTGCTGGCGATATTTTCTGTAGAAATAACCTTAACAAAATAATATAAAAAGCACTTCTAACACAGAAACATGTGGTATTGACTCGAGCCAGTCAGGTGGCCTTGGCATCGATCATGTTCGGATAGTGCTTTTTACGTGCCACTGGCACAGGAGCCAGTCAGGTGGCCTTGGCATCGATCATGTTCGGATAGTGCTTTCTACGTGGAACTGATAATTATTTGCGTGGTGGTAGGCCTTTCTTCTGACTAATCCAGTGAAATAATCTACAACTTCAAACTGATGCAGAATAGAAAAACGGTCCATGTAACCGACCTTGTTCACAAAGATATGGCATAAACATTTCAAGAATAATTAAATATTACCAAATATAAGAACACATTCAAAATAGATTTCACAGAGTATAATTATAATTTTCTTTTTATTTTATAGAATTTTCAAAGATCTTTTTTTTAAAATTTTTAAAAAAACTTTTTTTCCACTTGAAACGTATTTTTTTTTTAAGAAATGATAATTTCTTTAATCTCCTTGCCGGCCCAAAGAAAACAATGGTTTTACTCACACAGAATAATGGAAAAGAAGAAATAATAGGAAAATGTCAAACAAAAAAATGATATTTTTTTTTGTCAAACATACATACAAACATACATGTGTGTGTGTGTGCGTGTATATATATATACACACATAAATAAATACATGTCTAAATATATATATATATATATATATATATATATATATATATATGTCTATATATATATATCTATATCTATATAAGTATATATGTCTATATATATATATATATATATATAATGTATGTATATGCCCTTTAAAGCCAGGTTTCAGTGATATGGTCAATTTAATGAATGAGAATGAATATATGATCGGTAGGATGTTGGTGGGGTGTATGTATCAGTGTGAGTGTGTGTGTGAGTGTGTGCTGTTTGAAGAAATCCAGAAAAACTGCAGTAAAAACTATTCACAACAACATATTTTTCAAAGAATCAGAATAATGTTGTGAATATTAAAATATTCTTTGTCAATTTAGAAGAAAATAGATGATAAAGGCAACATTTTCGTCTCCAACAGAGTACGACGGATTATCATTATTATTATTATTATTATTTCAAAGGGCTAAATGTGGTACTTCTCTAATACTGAACCATAAACAAATAAAAAACAAAGGAAAAAAGAAATAGTAGAAAAAGACCCAATGAAGTGACCCTATTGAGAGATAAAATGTGAAAATGAAGCAGAGTTGATGTAATGGGAGCTCAGTCCAGTTCAAACAAGATGTTATTACTGAACTGAAACGGACAGTAAGTTTGATGCTCATTTTTCTGCAAACTAGACATTGGTGTGCTTTCCCAACTAAGCATTGAATCCACTTTGTAAATATCTGAAGAATTAACTGTACAACTCTGTTTGTTCTTGCTGTCGGAATTGTCCTTCAGATTGGAAGTGTCTATACAATGGCCATTTTCTTTGGAAGAATTTTTATCTGCAACATTTTCATCAACTTCAACAACTTTACCGTTGACTTTTAAATCTTTACATTTCTCCCCGTCAGAGTTCCCTTTTGATATCGACTGATCAAAATCGAACTTATCTCCCTCACCCTCACTTCTAACTGTTGCTGGCACTGTCACACCAACTTCTGTCTCTTCAGTGTAACTGGAAGAAGACAAGGCTGTGCCTGAGCTTTGTCCGTTTGAAGTGTGGTGCTCTGAAGTGTTATAATTGGTGTCATCAGTAATAGAAAGAGCAGCCATTTGTGTCAGTGTTTGGTCAACTTGTGCTGTGGCTACTTCGTTAGAGTCAACATCAGGAGATTCTGGTATTTCAGAGTCATCAAGTTCTGGCAGAAGGGTATTACTTACAGCTGCTGTCATTAAATTGTCTAAACGACTTTTCTCTGCTTCCGTAAGTTTGCTGTTATTGCAGCTACTGCTAGCTTCCATAACCTCTAAGGAGGCACAGTTTTTCGATCTCTTGCAACTGTTTCGTTTCGATTTGGAGGCTGGATTTTTACGGGAGCGGAAGTTGTAGTTATTGTTCTCAGACTGAGAGGAAGGCTCAGTTTGTGAAGGGTCAGGCATAGGTTGGCCATTCTGATCATAACCAGAGTCGGTATCATGATCAGAGGCCTCGGTATTACTCGTTTCATCTGTTTCATCCACAGTACTACTGCTGGCGCCACCTTCCTGCTTGGTTTGGGCAAATGAAGTAGATTTCTTTTTATTATTTTTGCCTTCATGTGTTTTGGACTGAGATTTACTGCCATGTTCCCCTGTACCTTTCTTCTTAGTCTCTTCTCCTTCACTGCTCTCTGCACTACTTTGTCGTCGTCGGCGCCGACCATTCTTTCTGCGTTCTTCACGTTGTCGGTTTCGTTTTCGTTTACTTTTCAACATACTACGCATACTGGAGACTGTGGAATTAGTTTTGAACATAGCTTGATCGATACGTTCATTAAATGAAACCGATTTCTTGACAGTCGTAAAGGGACTGTCCACCGAGGAAGTATCGGGGGACGCAGACAATGTAACGTTTTCGTCACTAGATTCAGACATAGTTTTCGAGTGCTGTTTCAGAATTCCTTGTAAATGTGGAAGCCTTTTATGATGTACAACTTCTATACTCGGATATGTCGATGGCTCAGTGTCTGTTGTGTCAGACTCAGAAACTGTACGACCCACCTGAAACAGAGAAAGAGACAAGTGAATATCTATTAGCAAAATACTCTCAAATAGTTTCTTTTATTATCTATAAAATTGCATTATTAGAATGAACAAGGACAACTAAAACGTTACTAGTAAAACCGAGCCCTATGGACACGTAAGAGCCAGTTTCCTGGTTTCTGTGGCATATATATATATTTACCCTCAGCTATTATCATGAGGCTTTGCTATTATTCATGGTCGATGTACAAAAATGGAGAAGGTGACCCCAAGACTGGCAAGAAA
The DNA here is from genome assembly GCF_046866305.1 of Octopus bimaculoides. Classification (NCBI taxonomy): domain Eukaryota; kingdom Metazoa; phylum Mollusca; class Cephalopoda; order Octopoda; family Octopodidae; genus Octopus; species Octopus bimaculoides. The sequence continues at coordinate 452,861 of NC_142933.1, read as the reverse complement.
GTTTGTTTGTGGAAGATGTGAGAAAAGAGCTGGAGGGCTGGCGAAGTCAGTGGAAACACTATGTGATGAGGTGGAGACGGTGAGAGGATTTTGTTATTTGGGAGACAGGGTGGATGTAAGTTGTGTATAACTCAGTTACCATTAAGCTAGTGTTAGGGAGGCAGTGTTTTGTCTAACTTGGGCAAAATACTACAAGGTATTTCTGTTTGGAATGGACCAGTTTTAGGTTCAGTTCCACTGCATGGCACCAAGGGCAAGTATCTTCTACCAAAGGCTGACCAAAATGTCAACATATGTACATGTTGGCATTAGGAAGGGGATCCAGACATAGAAACCATTGCCAAAAGAGACAAGTGGAACCTGGTGTAGCCCTCTGGCCTGCCAGATCTGCCAACCCATGTGAGCATGGAGAACAGACATTAAATGGTGATGATGATGTTATATATTATGTATGTATGAGTGTGTGTGTGTATAAGTATATGCATGTGTGTGTTAGACTCTCCACTCTTGACACTGTGTGATTGTTATAAACGAGGAGCATTATCAGACAAGCAGTGACATTCATTTCTGCAAAAACATGTCTGGTTATGGGGAAACATTACCTTGCTTGGAAACAGATGAGGGTTGGCAACAGAGAAGGCATCTGGCCTTAGAAAATCTGCCTCAACAAATTACTGGTTAATGTGTACAAAACAAAAAATGACAAATGTTTGTCCTCCCTTAATTCTACATTTTATTGTGTGGAAAGCAAATAATGTCATAGTTTCTAATGACCTGAATATCGAGTTTGATGTGTTTCTCATTGAGTTCGGACACATTCAGTTGATAATCCATCTCCTGGAGCTGAGGCATGTTGCAGGCACTGTTGTCTCCACCGCACTCAAGTTCTTCGAGAGATGATTGTAATCGGCTGCTACTTTCAAAACTGTGGTACTGGAAGTAAAAAAAAAAAAATTAAAAAAAAAAAAAAGATTTAGCAATTTGAGAGACGGAGAGGAGAGAGAACAAAACTAAATCCATGACTTTGCATAACTATCTAATTAGATATTATCAATTTTCATTTAGTTTTATTAAACAAAACACAAACACAAACACACGCACACAAGCAAATCCTACACAATACAATTCTGAGTTTTCTGAGATGAAAAAAAAACATCCACTACACTCTTTAAAGTGGTTGGCATTGGGAAGGACATCCAGCAGTAGAGACCCAGCTATTTGAACTTTATACCGTCCTTTGGCTTGCCAACTCCTGTGAAACTGTCCAACCCATGCCAGCATGGAAAACGGACATAAAATGATGATGATGATGATGATGATGACACACATTCAGTTCTACAGCATGATTCCCACATTATATTCTCCAGAAACTCAAATGCTATGTCTTTCAGCAGTTACAACATACACACTACTTAAAGTCTAAGTGGAATGTTCTTAACCTATATGCATCAGAAGTTAGTATTTTGAGCAGCCACAAGAAAGAAAAAAACCTCCTTCAGCAATTTCGGTCGAAAAGTTCTGTACACTTGTGTTACCAGCCAACACAGACACAGCTATTGGTTACACTACTTCACACTATCTCTGATTAACTGAATAAGAAGATAAAACTTTTAACCTATTTTTAGCAAAGTATTGTTATGATTCAAGAAATGGCTGCACAGCCTGCTGTGCACAGATATATATATATATATATATATATATATATATATATATATATATATATATATACTTAGAAGTGTGTGTGTGAGTGTGTGTGTGTGTGCATGCGTTTAGACCCACTTAGTGAGAGATCTTTAATCGTCCTTTAGTTTTGTTCTTTCATTGTAGTTAAGGTCATCTCAGCTGGAACACTGCTCTTAACATCTAGACGTATAATACTAAGATAAGTAAATAAATATATAATTCACAATGCAGTCACTGTAAAATAAATTACAAAACAGATGACAGGTCTTGTTGCAACAACAGCGTTAACAGTGCACAGATGTTCCCCTAAACATAAACAAATAAAATGATTATGATGATGATGTTGACGATGAATAAATACTTAAAATTGTAACTAATTTGTATGTAAAGCATACCAAAGCAGGCATTGGAGCTCACTGCAGTTGTCCAGCTCATCCTGTCAAATCATGAGTGTGTGTGTGTGTGTGTGTGTGTGTGATGGTGTTTTTAAGGAAGAATGTGTGTAGAGGCCTGGTCGAGTGGTTAAATATTTCCGTTTGCAATGACGGGATTTCAGGTTCATATCAGTGATTGGCATCTTGGCCCTTTCTCTTTTACCATACCGTTAGATCAACCTCAGCCTTGTGAGTGAAACTGTGTCAATGGAAAACATGTGGAAGCCTGTTGGACGGTCATTTTTGTCCCGTAGTCATGTCATGTTGATCCAGCTTGAGCATTACAATAAAAGATTACAATCAATGCGAACGGAATATATAGTAATTAATATTTCAATTAGTACTGACTTCATATGATGAAATAATTTGAATATTTACTTAAAACTGAGAGAGGATTCACTTCCTCTTAATATAAAAATTTTAGCTCCTCTGGCCCCTGTGTTGGTGGCACATAGAAAAGCACCCACTACACTCTTTGAGTGGTTGGTGTTAGGAAGGGCATCCAGCCGTAGAAACACTGCCAGATCAGATTGGGGCCTGATGCAGCCTCCTGGCTTCCCAGACCACAGTTGAACCGTCCAACCCATGCCAGCATGGAAAACGGATGATAAACGATGATGATGATGATGATGATATTTACACAGAATTATCTACAGATATATTGAAATAAAGACATGAAGCTGAAGTGCTTGTAACGGCAGTTATGTTGAACTTGAAAATCTTGATGCTGTATTCTACATATACAGAACCACACACACACACACACTTTCATTTAAGTCTTTTGATGTGAAGCCACCTGTGACAGACCCTAGTGCTATTAATCAAACTCCCTGCTTTAAAGTGATTTAAATTAAAACTTTCCATCAAAATTCCATGTTCATTTATATTCTACACACTCTTAATTTAACGACAAAGTTATTTTTCTAAATTTTTTCATTATTTTAAAATTAATTGACACAAAAATCTGTGTATTTCAGCAGGAATCTGGTAATAAAACGGTTAAGTGGGTTTCGAGTGGATACAAAAGCAGAGGAAGTGGAGATGAGGGGAGGGGACTTGTGAGGAACCAAACTGAAATCTAAGTGAAAGAAGCCTTTCCAACAGAATAAATGGCATCAAATGTCAGCAGAGATGAAAGAAGCCACTCTGCACCAATGAACATACAGTCTCAGAAAAAGTTTAGCTCTCTCAATGGATGAACCCTTTAGCATTTAAATTGCTCTATCAAATGAGGAGTTTATTTTTAGAATGACATTGTAGGGTAAGTGTGAGAAACCAGACCTGGCCAGTTTGAACATAAAACAGATAGAATATTTGGGCCAAATATATCCGGTTTAACCCTTAGCATTCAGCTTATTCTGCTAAATGTAATGCTTGTTTATTCACATTGTTTTGAATTAATCTGGATTATCTTATAGCTTTGAGATTTCAATGATGTAACAGCATATTTTTAGAATGACATTGTAGGGTAAGTGTAAGAGGCCAGATCCGGCCAGTTTGAACATAAGATAGAGTATTTGGGCTGGATATGGTCAGTTTAAATGCTAAAGGGTTAATGTAGCCAATAAACCAGGATAGCTGTATTGATACCTGACACTTAATGAATTACTAAAAAAGTGCAGGGCTGCACCACTGAAGTAACTAATACTGGAGTAAATTCAACTCGAGATAGAGTTAGCAATGGTGCTGTTTAACCCAAAGCCAACCCTGGTTAAGCAGACCAAAATTAGCAATGGTGTTGTTTAACCCGAAGCCAACCCTGGTTAAGCAGACCAAAATTAGAGCTATTGCAAATATGACAGTACCGTGATTTTGTAAATATATAGGCACAGAAGTTTGGTTCCCAACCACATGGTTCTGGGTTCAGTCCCACTGTGTGGTACCTTGGACAAGTATCCTCTACTATAGCCTCAGGCTAACCAAAGCCTTGTGAGAGGATTTTGTAGAGGAAACTGAAAAGAAGCCCATCTTGTGTATATCTATGCATGCATATCCCCCATCACCACTATTTAACAACTGGTGTTAGCATGTTTATGTCCTCGTAACTTAGCGATTCGGGAATAGAGACTGACAGAATAAGCACCAGGCTTTAGAAAAATGTACTGGGGTCGATTTATTCATCTGATAATTCTTCAAGGTGGTGCCCTAGCATGGCCACAGTCTAATGAACGAAACAAGTAAAAGATAAATGATATAGGACTATATTGTTTAATGCATGGTTTTTTTTAAAAGAGGGTTTGGTGTTATTTATATTGAAGGAGTTTTGGCTGCTCTGTTTAGCAGGTTGAGTAAGGAACCATGTAGAGCCTTCCCTTCTTGAAGTTAGTCGTGTGAACAACAAGTATGAAGGAGTGAAAGACAGAATTCTGCTGTGGCTCCTGCTTCTTCTCCCTCTTTACCATCAGTGGTCTCTACACACAATCAGGTAAATCTAAATAACATAGAAACATATCTATGAGTTCAGGTCTGGTTCTGTAGTTAAGAAGTCAGCTTTGCAGATGTGGTTCTGGTTTTGATTCCACTGTGCAGCACCTTGCACAAGCGCTTTTCTTCTACTTTGGCTTTTGGCTATGAAACTTGGTAAACAGAAACTGCACAGAAGCCTGTTGAATGATTATCGTCATCAGATATTTGTATGTGCGTAGAAAAATAATAATAATTATTATTATTTCTGCTATGGGAACAAGGCCTGAAATTTGGGGGAGGGGACCAGCTGATTACATTGACCCCACTGTTTCACTGGTACTTAATTCATTGACCCTGAAAGGATGAAAGGCAAAGTCAACCTTGGTGGAATTTGAACTCAGAACGTAAAGACAGATGAAATACCGCTAAGCATTTTGCCCAGCGTGCTAACATATCTGCCAGCTCGCTGCTTTAAATAATAATAATGATAATGTAGGATCAGTCAAGTGGTTATAGTAACACAATTGCTTACTCTCTAGCATAAAGATGGCTTGAATAGAAAATAAAAACGACTCGATAATTAATCGATAAAATTTGTTAATCAATGCATCAGATACAGTTTGTCTCATATTGAGATTAGACAGAAAATTCCAATAAGATGACAGCTGTTATACAATTCCATTTCAAAATCAACAAAGATTGCTTATATTGTGGCACTCCGTTGGTTACGATGACGAGGATTCCAGTTGATCTGATCAATGGAACAGCTTGCTTGTGAAATTTGTGTGCAAGTGGCTGAGCACTCCACAGACACATATACCCTTAACGTAGTTCTCGGGGATAGTCAGCGTGACACAGTGTGACCAGGCTGGCCCTTTGAAATACAGGTACAACAGAAACAGAAAGAAAGAGAGAAAGTTGTGGTGAAAGAGTACAGCAGGGTTCACCACCACCCTCTGTCGGAGCCTCGTGGAGCTTTAGGTGTTTTCGCTCAATAAACACTCACAACGCCTGGTCTGGGAATCAAAACCGTGATCCTATGACCGCGAGTCCGCTGCCCCAACCACTGGGCCATTGCGCCTCAATTGCTTATAACATAATAATCAATAAATGAAAGTGATAGTAGAGGTATTCAAGCACTACAACTGTTTCATAGCTCTCCAGTATAATTTCTCATCAGGTACATACGACTGATTGATTATGGCAGACAATTTTTAACTAAAGAGTTGTCTGTACCTGAAGAAAAAAGTATACCACACAAGACATTTGTAATGCTTTTGAAAGAGTTGTAGCACTTGGCTACCTCTTCTATCTCCTTTATATATATATATATATATATATATATATATATATATATATTATACACACACACACACATACATATTTTTATACATACATACATATATATACATATATATATATATATATATATATATATACATATACATATATTTTTTTTAATATATATATAATAAAATATATATATATATCATCACCATCACCATCATATACATATATATATATAGGTGTAGGAGTGGCTGAGTGGTAAGTAGCTTGCTTTTCAACCATATGGTTCCGGATTCAGTCCCACTGCGTGGTAACTTGAGCAAGTGTCTTCTACTATTGTCTTGGGCTGATCAAAGCCTTGTGAATGGATTTGGTAGACAGAAACTGAAAGAAGCCCATCATATGTGTGTGTGTGTGTGTGTGTGTGTTTGTTTGTCCCTCACCATTGCCTGACAACCGATGCTGGTGTGTTTATGTCCCTGTAACTTAGCAGTTTGGCAAAAGAGACCGATAGAATAAATACTAGGCTTACAAAGAATAAGTTTTGTGGTTGATTTGTTTGACTAAAGGCGGTGCTCCAGCATGGCCGCAGTCAAATGACTGAAACAAATAAAAGAATAAAAGATAATATATATATATATATATATATATATATATATATATATACATGTGCCGGTGGCACGTAAAAGGCATGATTCAAATGTAGTCTTTGAGAGTGCCGCCTGACTGGCCCTCATGCTGGTGACACATAAAAACTCATGTCAGCATGGAAAGCGGACATTAAACGACAATGGTGATGATGATGATGATGACGATGACAGTGACTTCAGAGTTTTGGCGAGTGAAGCAATCACCAGATAGTCCTATGATGGCTTAGCTAGCCGAAACTTTGAAGTCTCTCAATAGTATTGTTGTTAAAGAATAATAAATTTGTAATCTAGTATGGATTAACCCTTCCGATGAATGCAAAATTGTTTTAATTATGACTAAGCATAAAAACAAACATTAATATATATACACATACATGTATGTATGTACGTACACACACACACATTTGTATGCCTGCTTCATGCTGGCATTGATGAGACAAGTTGAAGTACCATGTGTTACTCATTACATTTTATGCTAATATGATTTCTTTGACAGGATACAGTTTCCTGTAGCACCAACACTCAAAAGGTTATCATGTCCTCAACGGCATAGATCTAAAGACTTCTCTCAACCTTATGTTGTCTGTTCATTTGCCAATTACTTTACAGAGTGTAGTGGGTAGTAGAGGGAGGGGGATTGAATATGGACAGATCTAACATTTTTGTCCTATTTTATCAGTGGTAGAGTATATTATCATCATCATCATTTAAGGTCTGTTTTCCATGCTGGCAAGAGTTGGATGGTTCAACTGGGGTCTGGGAAGCCAGGAGGCTACACCAGGCTCCAATCTGATCTGGCAGAGTTTCTACAGCTGGATGCCCTTCCTAACGCCAACCACTCCAAGTGTGCAGTGGGTGCTTTTTACGTGCCACCGGCACGGGAGCCAGTCAAGCAGCACTGGTATCAGCCACGTTTGGATGGTAGTGAATGGAAAAGGTGACCAAGAGATGACTGGGTATTGTGGGTAAGAGAGTCAGTATTTGGCAATACAACAGAGAGAAATGAGCAAAGATCCACTGTGATCCTTCAAAAACACTGGTGGAATATCCTTCAAGTGAGCTGCTATCAAAACTGTATAAATTATTCAGTCATTCACAAACTACTTAATCTGTTTGAAACTACAAAAAAAAATGAGGCAGACAGAATAACATGTAACAGCATGGATGGGTTCCAGTTTATTAGGGTTTAACATTATTTACATGCATGGATATTTGTCCTCATCTTGTTTGTTGTTAACACAACATTTCGGCTGATATACCCTCCAGCCTTCTTCAGGGGTCTTGGGGAAATCTACTCACAAGGCTTTGGTTGGCCAAAGGCTAAAGTAGAAGACACTTGCTCAAGGTGCTACGCAGTGGGACTGAACCCGGAACCATATGGTTGGGAAGCAAGCTTCTTACCACATAAAATATTTTAATAAAAGTTTCTGGCATGAAGTTAAAACTGGCAAACCCTTTTGTTACTGTACTTATTTTGAGATGCTCTGTGTTTCTTTCAATTAATTTTAAATATAACAAAGAATTTAGTAAAATAACTTAGTTATCATTAAGCTAGTGTTAGGAACATAAATTGTGACTAAGGTTTGGTGGAAGATTTTAATTCAAAACTTTTGGAAGCAAGACATTTGTACTACAGAACCAGAAGAGGTTTCAGCTGGGTTGGTAATGAAAGGGTTAAATATTATAAAGAGCTTTGTATAACAGAGCCAAGGGTCCTCTTATGTCTGAAAAAATTCAGTAAAATAATATAATTGGAAAGATTTAATGCATTTAAAAAAACTTTTATATAATCTTCAGTTGAGAAAGGAATCTCGCAGGAAACAGTCCAGACCCTCGGAAACATAATGGGAAGGTTAAACGCCATCAATCATAAGATAAGATAAACAATATAGGCACAGGAGCGGCTGTGTGGAAAGTAGCTTGCTTACCAACCAAATGGTCCTGGGTTCAGTCTCACTGCATGGCACCTTGGGCAAGTGTGTTCTATTATAGTCTCGGGCTGACCAAAGCCTTCTGAGTGGATTTGGTAGACGGAAACTGGAAGAAGCCTGTCGTATATGTATATATATGTATGTATGTGTGTGTCTGTTTGTCCCCCCAGCATTGCTCGGCAACCGATGCTGGTGTGTTTGCGTCCCCGTAACTTAGCGATAGAATAAGTACTAGGCTTACAAAGAATAAGTCCTGGGGTTGATTTGCTCGACTATAAAAGGCGGTACTCCAGCATGGCCACAGTCAAATGACTGAAACAAAGTAAAAGAGTGGAAGAGAGAGTAAAGAGTAATGTGAATAAAACAGCTCCTACTTCTTTTTACACCGCCACTACTACTACTAATAATAATAATCCTTTCTACAATAGGCACAAGGCCTGAAAATAAGGGGGTGGGAACTGGTCTGGTACTTAGTTTATCAACCCCGAAAGGATGAAAAGCAAAGTCAATCTCGGCAGAATCTGAATTCAGAACGTCTTAAAGAAATATCGCTAAATATTTTGCCTGGCAGTATCATTAGGATACCAAAGAAAATTTCTTCTGCCTTTATGTTCTGAGCAAACGACTACCCCCTCCCCCTCCAATTTCAGGCCTTGTGTCTATAATAGAAAGTGTAATTTTGATGGATAAGAATTATATTGTTGCTCAACCCCACCCCTTTTATGTACTGGCCACCTCCACCTCTCTTGGACTTTACTTTTTTTCTCCCTCAAATCGAGACTCATCCTTGGCCATCTGCCATCCATGTCCCAATTTCACTGCTTTCACCTCCATCTCTATCTCTAACCACCACTCACACTCCTTTCATCCTCTTGTGAACCTACCCACCCAGCCATCCTTGATTCTTTGTCCCAATACTCTTTTTATCACCCTTCTACCTTGACCATAGGCTCTGACACATCATTTCCACCATCATTTGTTGATCCCATGCTGGGGTAGCCACACATCTCTTCTACAGCAAGACACCTGTTCCTGTCCCTTTATCATACTTTAACCTCTCCACATTTGGCTTTATGCCAGGTGTTGAAAGGCTAAAGGTGTTGCAAGTTACTTGGTGACCTCACTAGTGCTGGTGCTATGAAAAATGCACCCAGTACACATGGTAAAGCAGTTCGCATTAGAAAGAACAAACAGTTGCAGAAACCATGTTAAAGCAGACATTGGAGTTTGATGCTGTTCTCTCTAGCTTAATGAATTCTGACAAACTGTCCAACTCTTGTAGCATGGATGACAGAAATTAAATGATGATGATGATGATGATGATGTAGATATAGTCAAAAGTCAGTGAAATGCTTCCAATGAATTAACAAATTCTAACTCTAACCTTACATATTTCTGACCAATTTACTCCAGTGATATATTTTTTTCATAACCAATTGCTAAAAAGACCCACCATGGAACACAATTCCCAGATATGAGGTTGCACTATAGCACAAAACCATAAACCACATCCAAAAGAAAGGCATCTTGGTAATTGGCAAGGACTTTTTCACCAACTCCCTCTTGAACAGACATGCAACTTCCTCATTCTACCTCTGCTATCTTGTACAAAAAAAAAAAACAGCTTTGTCAGTTGCTTATTACCAAGATTACTCAACACTCGTCTTTCCTCTTATTTATTGTGTCTTCTTTCTCAGATCTCTGCATCAACTGCAGAAAATGTATCTCTACTGGATATCCCATCCGTATTTCACCTACTTCAATTTTAAGCTGGCCATCAACCACACCAATCTTACCAGTCTCACAGGGTCTGCATATGTCATGGTGCACAATCCTGCTTCAAATAGAAAAAAAAAAAAGGGTGGCCTTCATTCAGTACTGCAAAGCTTAACTTTATTCTCCTCCCAGACAATCTAACCGAGTGATTAACAAAACATTCATTATACTGGTGCCCCAGCATAGCTACAGCCTCAGGCTGAAATTAGAATAATGGAATAATAGAATAATATATTGAAAAGACAACTGACTTGGTTTATGATAGAGGAAGTTATACAAATACTATAGTTCAAGAGAAGAATGTTATGTACCAACAGAATAAAGAAACTTTTAAAATACACCTCAAATGTAGCACCGCCCCCACCCCCCACCGCCGCCACCACTCCAGAGTATATTTCTTGTTCTTTTAACACAAATTCTACCAGGAATTTCAAACAGATTATTAGTTCTATAGATTTCAGTTTCAACTTTATGTTGTATCATCTTTATTTATTCCATAAGCTAGGAATTGCAGATGGTAAAAAGCTAAAATTACTTACGTGTAATACAAGAACATTGCTTTGTAAATGTTGTGATACCAAACAGTAGAACATACACACAAAAATGTGAGATAAATACACATGTATGTGCATGTATATATATATATTTGTGTGTGTGTGTGTACATTACACACGCATTTTTATACCTTGAAAGTGTGCTCCAGCAACTTCATCATCACCATCTTTATTTTCTTTTCAGTTACTACCACCCACCCTTATATAATACTGGGTAGCTATTTGTTCTTGTCCCTCACTCCTATCATATTTTAGCCCTTCAACACCCGGCATAAAGTCACTTCTTTTCTCTCTCAAATACACTCCCAATCAGGCAAAGGGCCTTTTCTGGTCTTGCAAGTTACTGGGTGACCTCACTTGAGCTGGTGTCATGTAAAAAGCACCCAATACATTCTGTAAAGTGGTTGGCTTTAGGAAGGGCATCCAGTCATAGAAACTGTGTCAAAGAAAAACATTGCAGCTTGATGCAGTCCTATGGCTTGTTGGACCCTATCAAACTGCCCAACCCAAACCACCAAAGAATACCTTAGAAATGAGAACCCAGGTTCGAAATTTCTCCAACACACCTGATGAAGGCTGGAGGGCATATCAGCCAAAACATTGTGTTAACAACAAGCAAGATGAGGACAAATATCTGTCAAATGTAAATAATGCATCATAAAGAGATGTTAGTCATAAGTCAGTAAAGATGACAAAGGTTTTTGTCATAACAGTTTTTCTCTTTAATTGCATTCACTGTCATGATTGCTTCTTCTGTATTCAAAGCATCTTATTCTCATCCTCCACTAAATAGACTGATTGATTCTATCAACACAAGATGAAGATTTTTTTTTTCACTCTATGCAACATGTTTTTCTATTTTTCATTAGCTTCAGTTAATCACAGAATCTCAATAGTTTCTCCTTCTGTTTGTTAAGACTGCACAAGTGAGTGGGCCAATGCCTAATTCTTCAGTCAAACACTTCACATTTATGTTGCTGTTGAGGTTTTCCAACAAACTTCACTTCCTGTGTTTTCTCATTTCTTTATTACCTGCAGGGATGGCAGCTGGCGTTTTGACATTCTCAACAGAGATTACAGCACAAAACATGGAATAATTAAAGCAAACGCAAAGGGTTACTACGACAGCTGCTGACAAAATTCCAGCTTAATAATTCCAACCCAAAGTGGCTATGGTCGTTTCTAACTCCTGATTCCCCACACATGGTCAACGACAGCTGCACATCATTCAGGGTCTTTCTGAATGGAAGAGGTGGATGGGATTGTGTATGGATGCAGTACCAGGCCGTGGCTCTTTTGGCTTCTGACCATAACTGATTGGAAGTTTTATCATGTACATTGTTTTGTCTTGGTATAAAAAGATGGGTTGCAGCAAATATTCTGCTCAATACCACAGATTTGCTTGACCATAACCAGTTGAGTATGTCCCTTGGAGGCTGACAATATGTGCATCTATGGTCACAAGCAGAAGTAGTGGGGGAGCATCATAGCCATGTTTTGAAAGGAATTCTTTGGGGTTGGGATAATTCACCTCTGGAAACATGGGTGTTTTGTTCAACATCCATAACAAACTTTATTCAGAGACCTTTTGAGATGGGATGGGCTACTCAACCCGAAGAAAATTCTAACAGGGCCTCACCTGTGAGGTCATGCGCTGTTTATCTTGATATGGGATCACCATGTTGCGCATATATGGTTGTGATACATGTGTCCGGTGTACCCTTATCAGACTGGTAGTCCTGATGGGTATAATGGGCTCCATATATTTTACCCCAATGTCACTTTGATGGCATGCACTGCTCTCTCACTCAATAATAATAATAATAATAATAATAATAATAATAATTCTTTCAGTTAAAGGCACAAGGCCTGAAATTCAAAGGGAATGTGAGCTAGTTGATTAAATTAACCCCAGTGTTCACCTGGTACAGATTTTATTATATCCAGAAAGGAAGAACGATAAAGTCAGTCTTGGTGGTATTTGCAGAATATGAATCTAGAAGAAGTGCTCCAAAATGTTTTGTCTGGCAATGCTAACAATCTTTTTTTTTGTTTCAGCCATCTGACCATGGCCATGCTGGAGCACTACCTTTAGTCGAACTAATCGACTCCAGGACTTATTCTTTTTAAGCCTGGTACTTATTCTATTGGTCCTTTTTACCGAACTGCTAGCTTATGAGGACGTAAACACACCAACATTAATTGTCAAGCGATGGTGAGGGGACAAACACACACACATATATATACAACGAGCTTCTTTCAGTTTCCATCTACCAAATCCACTCACAAGGCTTTTGGTTGGCCCGAGGCTATAGCAGAAGACACCTGCCCAAGATGCCATGCAGTGGGACTGAACTTGGAATAATGTGGTTGGTAAGCAAGCTTCTTACCACACAGATACGGTTAACAATAAAGGAATAAAAAATTAAAAAAGATGATAGTGGTGATAGATGCAATAGTGAGATAAAAATGTAGATAGAGATAAGGTGAAGGTAGTAGTTGTGAGTAAAGATCCTATGGTAAGGACGATGTATGAAAAAGTCGTTGAAAATATATCAGAGAGCGAAAAACAAAAGATAAAAATGACTGACTGAAGTTGAAAGTAAATAGAGAGGGAGAGGTGATTGGCTGGGGTGGAAGGGAATGACTGAAAGCCAAAAAGTGGAAAGAGACAATGGATTAAGTAAGATTGTGGGTTGAGTAGACAAATTGGGACATGTTTTAATGGAGGAAGGACATGGATTAATGTGACAGTGATGCTTGTTAGCAACTATCACATGTAGTGAAGACAAAGAGAGAGAGAGAGAGAGAGAGAGAGAGAGACACATGTGCTTGAGGAGACCTATTGAGTCAAGTAAATCAACATCAGCAATATCAAAATCAAATCAAATGGAAATTGTAGTTGTGAGCCCCGTGCCGGTAGCATGTAAAAAGCACCATCCAAACGTGGTCGATGCCAGCTCCTCAGGCCCCTATATATATATATATATATATATATATATATATAAGAGTGAGTAGACAAATGAAAAAAGGGCATTCAGCACACGGTTGAAGACAGGCCACACACTTGGACCACTTGAAAAAAAAAACAAAAAAACTACTTAGCTTCTATTTAAATACAAGTTTCACTGATCTCAGGTCTGGAAATATACAAGCAAACATATTTGTAAAATCTACAATAATTTTCAATTGAATACGTAAATCTGTAATTTTTAAAATGTTTAGTTGTTCCATCTTGTGAATACCAATAGGTATCTATAGCATCACTCCTCCCCTCCAGTTTATATGTTAGCTTTTCATGTCGTCATGAGTTGGATGGGACTTTCTGAAGAAGTGTTTTATGGCCCTTCTAGCCTACTCAGTAAACTTGCCTAGTCATCTACTTAGCCAACCTAGCTAGCTAGCTGTGTAGTTAACCAACCTAGCTATACTGCTATGTGAATTGATAGACAAGAGCAATGTCTGTTACGTTCACCAGCCATAGGTCCATCACAAACACTGCTCTGCAATGAAAATGAAACGAAATTACTACAACGAAAGGTTCTCTCAATGGTCGATCGACTTGCAAGAAATGACAACAAAGTTTTTTTTTTTCCATATTACACTCTACTGCTTTAAGAAGACAAGAACACACACAATGAGTCATGTAATCCATTGCCTAAAAAAAATAAATAAAAAGACAGGATGCTCATGGATGGAATGCTTTTGATCAAAGGTCTACTCGATCGGGATCGATTTGGAACTAGACAACAACAAACAAAATTAACCAGCATCGCTTCCAATGGTACACTAGCGACATGGTCATACCCGAGAATTGAAACCGGACAGCTAGCTTGACTCACGAGAAATTATTTACCATTTTCTATTTACTCTATTCCATACATCTTGAAATTCTGTGATGTGTGTGAGAGGGAGAAAGAGAGAGAGAGAGAGAGAGGGGGGGTATGTATATACATTGGAGTAAGCTGTACCAAAGGGAAGCTGCAGACAAGCAGCTATTCTAGTAACTGCCAGTTCTATTTTACTTACAAGACTGTTTCTGCTGCTAAATGGGTCTTGTAATTAGATTTAAAGTCAGCAGAAGAAAATTGCCACGCAGGCGGCATGTCAGACTGCTCAAGGTGCAAAGACAACCATCTTTTTCAACCAATCACTAGTAACCCCCCCCCCCTATTTATTTATTTATTTATCCATTTTTTTAAAAATCTGGTTGTTACTTTTTTTTTAAAACGATTTATGAGATCGTCACAAATCTGAAAATAACTCGAGCCAATGTAGTCGCTCGACCTGCTAGAAATAGCAACCAGATACTCTACTCTCTTTAAAAAAAAAACGTAGTCCCAGACACAGTATGTCTGACAAACAAAACAGGATGGTCATGTTTAGAACGCTTTCGATCAAAGATCATCAAGATTGACCTGGAACTAAACAACAAATAACTAAAGTAACCAAAAACAAAAATTTAAATTTAAAAATTCTCAAATAAACACCAGTATCTTGTCTAAGAGGGTCCACTTGCTAGAGATAAGAGCCAAATCTTCCTCATACACCTCCTACTGTCTTAAATAAATAAAAGCAGGGCACATGAGATAATGTAGTCCTAGAAACACTTATCGGGGCCGACAATGAAAACACAATGAGAGAGATAGTATGATGAAATCAACACGGAATGTGACCAGCACGTTGATGCTCCCTCACGGAATACTCTAACATTAACTTAATGTCTGACTATTTCTAAGGGATTTCGACAGTAGGGTAGGAGAGGGTGAAATGCTTTACGATGAGTCAGTCAGTCAGTTTTTCCAAGTAATTCCTGCAGAAAGTAGAAAGGGTTTGTTAGAACATGGTGACAAGACTGCGGTGACCTACTCAAATGTATTAAGCTGACATTTCAAATAAAATGAGAGCTTTCTTGCGTCACCTCAGATAACCTGACCATGGGTGGCATTGAGAAATAAGAGACTGGTTTTTACAAACACGCATAAACGTTTTCTTTTCAAGCCACTCCTTGTATTTTTGTTACACAAAAACAAAAAACGAGTCTTATAGAGCCATGCACAGTGTCGGAAAATAACAGCATGGTCATAGCTGAAACACAATAGATCTGGGTCTCGATCAGGGCTGGCCAACCTGATGCCCGCGGGCCGCATGCAGCCTGCAGACGTTTATCTTGCAGTCCGCTTGATACTTTTTTTGAAGCATTGTGTTTAATTTCAGAATAAAATTGTTTGTGTAAAACAT